>NW_017307337.1:113256-121373 GCF_000935625.1 Nanorana parkeri
TTGTCTCTGCTTTGAAGCACTGCTCTCTTAAACAGGGCTGTCGAGTAGCTCTGAGACAACCACCACTCGGTAAGCTACTCAGCATTCTACAGCAAGACACAGTCCAGCCTGTGAATGTTCAATATTAGTTCATAGTCATAGTGGTGTAACTCAGCCATAAAAATCAATTGAAAAGCAATGTGTTTTTAGCCTGATCTGATATGCATGAAATAGAGCTAAGCAGCTTTAAGCATGGTTGGCATCAGCAATGCGGTAAAAACAGCCAATTAGGAAAACTTTTTAAAGCTGCAGTAGGGGAATGGTTTCCACCTTTCTGTATGAAAATAGGAAATCTCTTTAAGGTCCCCATTCACACCTTTGCGTTCTCTAAATATGCGTTGCAGTGACGTATATTCACAGGCATTTTTTTCCTGTATTTTCCGTGTGTCTCAATTGATTTCAGTGGGTGCCTTCACATGCGACAAATGCAGGAAAGTAGCTCATGTAGCAAATTCTGCTACATGCATCCTACTTTTTTCCCCCACACATTTCCTTTTGAGCAATTTACTAGAAATGGCACTGCAGCATTTTTGACATGTTCCATGAATGCTCGTCAGAGTGAACATTTTTTTTCAGTGTTTGGCACACTTTTACGGAACGCCTACATATGAACGGGGACTTAGAAATGTCTGTGAATGTTCTCATTCATCAGGGTCATGGTATAGCTGGTAGTAGTTTGCCAATTGGGCTTGTTCTATAATTTCAGATGTATTTCACTGTCCATCTAAGCAGTTTTTTCAGTTCTAATGAGTGTCAGGAATATACCCCAGCATTTATAGCTACATGGATAACTCAGTTGCCCTAATCCAATCACCATGAAACAAGCCAAGGCAGCTTTGGTTTGAAAGTCTGTGAAACCACCTTGCTCTAAGTACATAACCCAATCACTTTGGTGCCAGGAAGTGTAGGATAGGTACTAATTGAACTACATTGCTAAAGGTGTTAATTGTTGTCAAATCACAATAATATGTGGGTGATAGATGGTGTGGAAGGCCCCGACCCCTATTTAGGGATGGCTGGACCAATTTGACGTAGTTGGCCTCTTTTACATCAATTGCCAACCAGTTGTCCACTCTGTCCAAAATGTGCACCTCACTGTCCTCGAAAGCATGTCCTTTTTCATTAAGGTACACTACAGGAAAGCTGCAGAGTTTGTGCAGGAAAAGGTGCACGAAAATTGCAGAGCTCTCTTATGTTGGACCATCTGTTGCTTGAGAGGATAATTTTATTTCCACTAGGTCTTTGCATTCCCCACTACTCTGGACTGCAGGTACCCCACTGATGCTTGGGTGTTGGGTATCTTGAATGTACAAGTTTCTGTCTCAGTATGTTGGTGTGTTTGAAAACATGGAGAAGCAATGTTTGTTAAAAATCCTTCTAAATCAGATATTGAAGGAGGAATTTAATTTGCCAAATTCTAGGTTCCTCTGGTATCTGCAGCTTATACATGCAGTCACTATGCTCAGAGCTTCCCCAAAACTAACGATTCCAGTATTATACACAGGCTTCCATGATCCTACGGCATGGGCCCAGGCCTATAAAAAAACGATTTTATGGGAGGCTGATTGGGTCTTATTGATGATGAGATCTGGGGAGAGGTCTTGGTTACCCACCAGTTTGTTTCCCTGAAATCTACCGGCAAGCTCACCCATCCACCTCACCTAACACCAATCCGGTTGGCTAGATACAGACCGTCCTATAACGCACTATTTCCCAAATGTCAGGGGGCTCTAGTTTTAGTTTTTCTTCTAATCTGTTATGTTTCAATTATATGCACTTTTATACAATATCAAAGCTTGCACTTAGTCGTAAGTACTTTCTGAGTCTAGGGCTCCTGTTCCACTTGTCCTGAAGGACACATCCACTTGCTGATTATCTGTATATTTGATATAATGTATTAAAGAGACCTTGTCATTCTCTTTATCTTGTCTAATTATTTGGTATGTAAGTGCATGGTCTATGTAAGTATTGATTTGGTTATTCTGTACCTCCTTTTTTTTTTTTACTATGAATAAACTTTCTTTTGGTTAAAAAAAATCATTCTGAGCATTTCTGCCTCTGCAGCCACAGACCAGATGATTATATTACTCTGTGTGTTCTCTTTCTCCCCTTGACTTTGCGGATGTTTTAACAAAAGCTCAGTCTGGGTAGACACAACCTTTCAAAATACTGTCTGTGTTCTGAGATGTCTGTGTTCTGTGTCTTGCTACCATCTCTGCCTAGTGTTTCAGAGTTTTAATAACCCCCAGTTTGTGTTCCAGTGAGTGGCTGAAAGAAAACATTGGTCTTTGAGAGTAGGTTTCCTATAGACTTCAGTGTCTGAATTCCCCCTTCCTCCTTGACATGTGACACACAGTAAAAAAAGCTAATTTGTTTTTCTATGCATCTTCCCATGTTCCATCTTCCATTAAGTTTATGTGTTGACTGAAATGTTCTGATCTTGACCTTCATATCATCCACATACCAGAAGCAATTACTTAGCTTTGTTTCCCTGAACAAGTTCAAGGCTTTCCTTTTCACCTCTCATGTACAGACCAGCTACAATGGAAACACCATTGTCTTCATTGCACAGGCATGACCCGTGCATCTGACTGTAGAAATTATTTTTGGAATTGAATTTGTTGAGACAAAGGTCCAAACTATGAAATATTTCTACTCTGCAAAAGTCTGCACAAATAGTGCAGTTCCAAAATGCCATTTGACTGGACAAATTGGCAGTTTATAGGGCAGGAGGCTTAAAAAAGCCAGGCCATCAAAATATATTATTTGTGTTCAGAAGGCCTGAACTAGATAAGATTCAAAAATATTTTGGCAGTTAGTGTGTTCTGTTTGGTAGGCGTGGCATAAACCAGTTTTTCTGGCTTCCTCATGTCAGCATACTCATGGGTCAGCTCCACCCTGTGACCCCTGTAGGACCACCTTACTATATCATATATTTCAGCCCTGTCACCTCTGAAAATAGCAATAAACTCCCAAACATTCTAAATAAAGAATCATGATAAAATAAATATACACTGAGTGGCCAGATTATTATGACCACCTGACGTTTGTAGGCAAATTAGCTATAATTTCTCGCTGAAGTTGCTAGAGGGCCATAGTACTTGAATTTTTTGCTCAATTATAGTCATTATGTTTCCAAACAATTGGCTCCAACTGTCTCCGTTTAACTTCTCTGACCTTTCGGTCCAGTAGAAGATCACAAGGGACAGATCAGTCTTTAGCAGCTGTCCATCTACTAGCTTGGAATAGGGAAGAGGAGGGAAGAAGGAGGAGAAAGACACACATGGCTTGCTAGCACACACAAGGATGGCTCCATAGAACCCCACAAGGGAAAGGAGCCACTGTAAAACAGGATATCAGGGCCAGTGGACAGGAAGCTAAAACTTTTAAACATCAAGTAGCAGCAACCATTGCAAGTGATTTAATCAGCATTTGAAATGGCTTAAAATCCTATTGACCTTAATTTAATTGTAGGTGTTATCTTTTTGTCTTTGTTCCAAGATACCCTACTAATACAACGGTACTTGCAAATGGATCCTATAATTTTTTCCCCCTTACATGTTACCCATACAGGTTCAGCCTATTCTGTGCTGGAGTGCTTCACTGCATTGGAGGTAAACACTCCTGATCCCTGAAGCACCAATTATGCCTGGGCTAATGTGCAGAGCCTAAACAGCTTATTTACATGTGTTTTTGCTGACCAGTCTTAGCAGGCAGGTTGGTATAGAGGGATCTTTACCTTAAGGGTGGCGGGTGTTCCACCCTTCCCTTTATGAGTGCTTCCTGGTTGGCTGCTAGAGATGACATTATCCCTCATGTGTTCAGAATTGTCCCGTGTGTGGCGTTGCTTGACAGCACTAGTTTCCTTGCTGAAGTGCCCGCTCAGCTTCCAGCATCGTTTCTGCATCTGGAGACTCCTGTGCATCCAGAGCACAGTTTAAGGATGCAAAAACAAACAATCCAGGAAAGAGGTTCCTTAGATCTCAGTGGCATCACACTCAGGGTTTCTTTTTTGAAGTTCAGCAAGTAGAAGCCTCCATCCCAGGTCCCAAAAGCTTGGAGAAGTAGTTCTAAGGAACTGCCCATCCGGAGGCCTACAGTTGGGGCAGGATTTCCCTGTTTCTCAGCATCTGGGTGGACAGGGTCTCAGATCAATGGATTTTAGATATTGTGCCAAGGTGCCACCAAATTGAATTTGTCAAGAAACCATCCGATATTCTCTTCATAGAGACACATCTTGCTCTCATCCAAGAGAAGAGGAGTTTTCTAGATGTATAGAAGTAATCTGTTAGTCGCAACCAGGTGTTGATTGCATTTGCATAATTGGAGTCAAGGATTTGTTATTAACCGGCGCCCAGAGAGAGGTGTTAAAACAGCATTGTATGTGGCAGGCAATAGATGTCTCACCTCCCACCTCTATTTAAGCTTGGCTTCTCCATTTTTACATATATGGCCTCTTTCCCACCTCTTTTGAACCAGTCCTCCTCCCTGTCTAGGATACACACAATGCTGTTTTAACACCTCTCTCTGGACAGGTTATTAACACCTCCTAACTCCAATTATGCAAATTCAATCAACACCTGGTTGTGACTAACATATTGTGGATTGGAGCAACATTCCCCATATTTATTCCCAGATCATTTTTCTACAAGTCATCCTGAATTGAGAAAGCTGGTTGGATGACCAGTGAAATGTCTTCAAGAAAAATACAGCAAGTCCAGTTTCCTTGACTTTTATTTTTTACAGATATACCATGGCCTGGATGAATGAGGACCTTCACAGACCAGAGGAGAAGAGAGAAAAACATTTTGTCATTCTACCTTTTTGTCCCAGAAGCATATAGTTTTCTCTTCTTCTGCAGAGGGCTCAGTTCCCACCTTGGCATACTCTTTTCCCTGTCCTTATTGTCTTAATTTTGCAGCATGAAAATTGCTAGGAACAGGCTAATTTAGGTAGGATTTTTATCTAGAGTTTTTGAAACCTTCCTGAAGGCTAGGAAGCTGTCTACCAATGCAACATATCCTATTTGCAGAACAGTCTGGCATGAATCCCTTTAATCCTTCTATCAGCAATATCCTCAGCTTCCTTTAGTCGAGTTCAGACAAGAGACTTGGTTATCACTTATTAAAGGTACCGGTCTTTGCATTTTCAGTTTTAACAGATAATAGAAGGGCAAGTCAGCCTCAAGTTCAGCAATTCCTAAGAGCAGTTTTGAAGATTTTTTTCCTCCAAACTGGAATGCTCTGCTGGTGCTCAAACTTCTGCAAAGGTCTTTGTTCAAACCTAATGCTTCTTGTTCCATCTGGTATATCACACATCAAGATAGATTTTTTTTTAAATGTTCTATTAATCTATCAAGATGAATTTCTGTGATGTTAAATACTCTCTTTTGTTAAATACTATAGGGTAGAGTAATACTGAGGCCTTCCCCTGAGTTTCTTCAAAAGGTTTCCTCTCCATTTAAAAAAAAAACTGGGAATCAGTTTTGCCCTCATATCTAATGGACTCTGACAGACCAGGGTAATCTCACACATTTGATAGGGTCAGCCTTGTCACATCATGTTTGTTCAGAACAGAGGCCTCTCAAACCTCAAATAATCTGCTTGTCCTACCAAAAGGGCCAAAGGAGGGAGCGGCAACGTCTTCTAGAGTGATTGCGTTCTGACTGATTATGTCTAATTGTGAGTCATACTCCATGTCTGGGCTTACGCCTCCAGAAGAATTAAGGGATCAGTCCATAAGGAGTTTTAGCAGCCTCTCTTATTAAAGATGTTGGCTGTGTTTCATATAGATGTTATTTTTTTTCCCCCTTTCCCAACCTATGACAGTCTCTATTACTAACTACATCCCATGAAGGTGAGCATGAAAATGGAAAATTGTTATCCACACTGTAATTTTCCTTTACTGGACTATACTCATATTACACTCTCTTTTATTCTGTCACAAGTCTTATTAAAGACCATTGAGGATGCGTTAGGCTTAGATTTATTATCTAGTAGGGTGGTCCTATAGGGGTCAGAGGGAGGAGCTGACCCATGAGTATGCTGGCATGAGAATAATCTAGGAAAGAAAAATTATGGTAAGTGTATGTAACCATTTTCTGTTATCAAGCAAATGATAGTGACAGCAGGGCAAACAGTAAATATATGCAAACTATCTCTCCTTCAAAGAAACAGGGACTCATTTTGGTCAGGAAGGATAGTATCCCTTTGCATTTTCTCCTAAAGCGCAAGTTACTTTAAATGTGAATAAGAACTGGAAAAACCTCCTGGATTTGTAACTTGGAGGTATTTAAGCACCATATTAACATATAAAGCTTTTCAGTCATCTAAATTGTCCTTTTAGTTGCTTTGCTACTTTGAAAGTCACTGACCTGAAACAAACAAGCACCTAGAAAAGTGCTGGGTCACCTGACTTGCATACATGTTCCAGTTCTGTGACTCAGTAAGTGAAGCATGGAAAAGGATGACAACACCAGGGCTTGCACCTTTTAAACCATATCAGTAATGGCAGCTTGCATATTTCTGTCCTGACAGGTTCCTTTTCAGTGATGATGAAGAAACACAGTACATTAAAACAATTCTTCCTCTGCTGAATATGTTATCCAGTTCACTACTAGACTGTGCAGGTCAGCATAGTAAATCTTGGTTGACATCGCAAGTCTCCTCTGCAGTATTCCTGCTACGGCTGAGTCCACATGGAAAGGAGGGGCAATGAAAAGAGACAATACCCGCAGGTATGAAATGAGGCACAAAGGCATTATAAGCTGCTAGCTAAAGCAGAAGTTAAAGGATAACTTTTTATTAAGACTTGCAGTGGTGCCTCCTCTGCACTGTAAGGGTTATGTGCTCGATTGTGTCTAAGGACAAAAAAAAGATATATTCACCCGAAGCTCTGAGCTGGCCAGCTGCCACAGCCCTGTCTCCACAGCAGCATTGGACTCTTCCTCAGTGTCCTTGTGTCTATACACGGTATTTAGATGTTGATGATTGATGGGACCTTAGACCGCTGCAGAGGAGACACTGGAAGGATCGTTCTAAGAAGAAGCCGACTTGGAACTTCAGGTGAGTATAACTTTTTTTAACCTAGACACAAACGAACACTTAACCCTGGCAGTGCGAGGGTAGCCCCACTGCCAGGGTTAAGAAAAAAAATTCCTGGAGTTCTTGTTTAAGTTCCAAAACAAATACATGATCCCAGCCTCCTCCTCTGCCCTAAATCAATTTGCTACTTTTTTACATCATTTTTGAAGTCCTATAAATACATTTCATTTTTCCCTAAATTTGCGGTATTCTTACCTTTCCATCTTTTCCTCACTGTGATTGGGAGCATGGAGTAGCCCTAAGGTGCACAGTCACTCAGGACCTACATGTTTTTTTGTTGCCAACATTGCAAAATAATTAACAGGGACACTTTTTTAATGTGTGTCCAGCAAGCCATTGTAGACAGAGAATATACTTTATTTGCGGCGGGGCATTCATTTAAAATGGGTGTGGTTCTACAAGCTGCATATTGTTAACCTATTTTACGGTTTCATTTTAAACTACTGTGTAAGAAGACAATTTATTATAATAAGGGCAGAAACACAACCAAAATGTATTTTTCATTGGTAAATTACTTATATATTTGCTTAGCAAGCTACAACTTTTAGTCTGTACAGTCTATCTAAAGTGTGGCAACCCAACAGATTTTGCAGAGAATATAGTGTTATAAACACAAATTACACTGCAAACCAATTTGTCATCAAATATTTACACTGATGAGTACTGCAACACCTGTTATAGCTGCTGATGGGTTGAAGGTTTTTGTAAGTGGCAACAATCCTGTATAATAAATGTAGTTAGGATTCTGTTGCCAAGCTTACTATAATGTACATCACAGTGAACACATTGCACGGGTCAATATAAAACTTTGCATATACCGTGCAGGGGACAGGAGTAGAATGTACAGCATAGCATATACAGTGCAAGGTCAAAAATATAGTGTACAACTCAATAATACTGTACCCCTTACTGCTGGTCAGTGGAAAAATATGCCCCAAAGATGGTGTAAGAAAGTGGAATGACAGAACCGCGACC
>NW_017307337.1:121432-180536 GCF_000935625.1 Nanorana parkeri
GCCCCCCCCCCCCCCTTTTCTAAAATGGCTAGACATTTTTTGCCTCCCTCAGAAGACCCCCATTTTTGGGTGTCTGTGTGGGTGCACAGTGTAAACTACAGGTGGAGCATGTTTATAACAGCAGGTGTGGAAAGAAGTCTGCAAGAAGCCTGTTGGAGAGCTAAGACTTCTGAGTATCCCTTCATGGAGAAAAAGGTATTTAGCGCAGATTTTCATTACTTCAACTATAATAAACAGACAGGACTCTTCACTAGTGCAAGTAAATATAAAAACAGAAATAGAGTCCTGCTTCCACTTTAGATGGCAGTTTGGATGAGCACATGTTAGCTCATTTAGTGATTGTTCTTAAAGGAAACCTGTAATGAGAGAAATATGAAGACTACAATTGTTGACATCTGTTCTGGAACTGCAATTGGTCTGGCTGTCATCATGATGGTTTGGCTGATGGATCAATTATAGTGTTAGGGAAATCTGACTTTTCTTTTACTTTCATGTGCTGCATGCTTCTTTCAGGCGAGTGACTCAAGTATTAAAGTCAGTCAAAGCCAGGCAACTAGTGTTTTCAGTGAGAGGCCAACAATAGCAGCCTTTATGTTTCCCTAATAACAGTTATAATAGAATTCTTTGAGGGACAAACCCTGCATTTTTATTTTATTTATACGTGGCAAAACCAACAGAAATGCAGAAAGAAGACACAATTATAGCAACAACTGTTTCTGTGGCTGACATACAAGTTCCAGACTGAAATCGTGAAGCATGCAACATAGGCCCCATGCAAATGCCCCCCTTTTTTGCCAGGCATTGAGACAAATAGAACAAATTTCCATCCAGTTGGTCCTTGTGTATATACCTGTGTTTATTAACTCACAAATAGCAGGTAACTATGTGTCGTCATAATTATTAGATTGTGCAAAAGTAAAGATGTTTTGTTCATTGTAAAGCACATGTTATAGTAGAATTCCTTACCATTTACAAGAACCTGCAGCCCCACAATAAAAACCTTCCAGAACAATACCAATGCAAAATTGAAAGCTCTAAAGTATCAATTTTAAAAGCCTCTATAAAAGAATACTCTTCAGAAAATCACCTAAGCAGGCTTTATCATACATCTCAATCCAGATCTAGGCCTTCAAATGTTTTTAAAAAAGAGCAGCGGAGGCCACATTTTACATCAAATTGCACAACTAAACAGACAAATATATAGATCTCAGTTTCCTGTATTCAAGTTCGAATTGCTATGGTTACAAAGTTTTACAGCGTTTCTAGGCATCTTGGCAACCTTCAGAATCTTTGCTAGGTAGTGTCCATAGTAACCATGTTCCACTTCAATGCTCCATTTATAGATATTTATCCGTTTCTGAGTAACGAGTATATTCAGCTCACTGCATCAGTTCTGATTTGACGTCTGGGATAATGGTATTGCATGTTACTATATGAGGTGGAAAAAACTTGCCATTATAAAACACAGCAACTAAAAGACAAGCAATTGTCACAATAAATAAAATAATGTTTTTGATCAGGAAAAGGACTATTTTGTGTCTTTTAGTCACAGTGCTGACTCGATTAATATTTTATTGCTGATATTCCCTTACAGACACAGCAGAAAAGATATGGCTGTGAACATGACCATTCTAGTGCGGTCACTGTCACACATATAGTATCTCAAACCTTACAGTCCTGACAGTCCTAAAAATGTCAACACATTATGAATATGGTTTTGATCTATACTATACTTTAACTATGTTTTATAAAAAATTAGACACAAGCAGAGAGCACAGGTGAAGGCTGTCTGATGCCAACCCACACAAACAAGGTTTTTGGCACCTACTTTTATTTATCTAGCAATGCAATTCATATAAGTCATCCCACACAGGTGCATATACAACATAAACACAACACCATAAACACAGCTTAGGTTAATGTCCAGTTTTATGCTCAATTTGTGTAGTTTCATAAGGCAGCCTATACATGTATAACACCCTACACCCTAACACAGGAACTACCTATATGTTGGGGTCTTTGCTGGGCTCTGCGGGATCTATGGTGGGTTCTGCAGGGTCTCAGGTGGGCTCTGCAGGGTCACTCTCAGGTGGGCTCTGTGGGGTTTCAGGTGGGCTCTGCAGGGTCTCTGATATGTGCTGGGTCTCAGGTGGGGCTGTGCAGGGGTCTCAGGTGGCGCTGTGCAGGGGTCTCAGGTGGGGCTGTGCAGGGGTCTCAGGTGGGCTCTGCAGGGTCTGTGGTGGGCTCTGCAGGGTCTCGGGTGGTCTCTACAGGGTCTCTGATGGGCTGTGCAGCATCTATGGTGGGCTCTGCAGCAGTGAGTGATCTGTTCTTTAGCTCTGACATCAGAGCCAGCAGGAGCAAAGCTGAAGAGAAGGAGATGGTGCAGGCACGGGAATGTGTTCTGGAGGTAGGTACTTTTTTTTTGGGGGGGGGGGGATACAACATTTTGCTATGGGGCCCTGTGATTTCTAATTACACCCCTGCCTATAAGTTATAAAAAAAAAGCAATAATTTAAAAAAAGAAAAGCTATAATAATGACCAAATAAGAAATGCAGACAGGCCCCCCTTACATTGGTGTTCAGTAAAGAAGGGCTCCCTTACATTGGTAGCCGGTGGAGAAAGTCTGCCTTAAACTGGTGGTAAGTGGGAATTAAGGCATCTTGGTAAGTATAAGGAAAGATGGTCCTATCACTGAAGGCATGTGGAACTAATGGCCCATTACATTGGTAGACAATAACAAGAATTATTATTATTATACAAGATTTATATAGCGCCAATAGTTTGCACAGCGCTTTACAATATAAGGAAGACATTACAATCACAATACAATTCAAGACAAGATGGTAAGGAGGGCCCTGCCCGTGAGGGCTTAAAATCTAAAAGGGAGGGGCAAGTGATACATGAGGAGGTAGCTGTGCGGAGATGATTGTTTGAGAAAGTGATTGTCCCTTACATTGGTGGTAAGTGGGAAGAATGCAAGCTTTACAGCTAAATTTACTGGAGTCAGTGACAAAGCTTTACAGGTGCCATGCCGCTGACTCTGCAGAGTGAGGTCAGTGGCAGACTCGCTGTTGAGAATGGCTGGTGTAGAGGATTGGTACTAGCACACTGTTATTGGCACAATGTCTGAGTGCTCTCAATTTTTTGAGGCAGCTTATGTTTTAGTGGGGCATTCAAAATAACATAACCAAAACATAAAACAGGTATTTGGCATAATAAGTCCATACTATATAAATGGGCCCCTTAGTCACATTAGGTTGAACTCTTTTTAGCCGTATGTACCAGCTATAAAAAGAAAGTGTTAGCACTTATGTATGTTTTCTAAGTACATGTGAAAGCTAACAAATATTCAGAGACTGAATTTCAGGTGTATTGGTATGGTAAACTGTAAAATTATTTATGGGAAGCCATTTTAAAAAATGACAGCATATGCCAACTATGGACAAAGACGAATAGCAGTCATGAGTCGAAACTCTGCAAAGTTTGCCAATTGCCACAAAAGTGCAAACAACAAAATTGCCATCACAGAACTGAATCAGAACCTCTGTTTCTCAGTGTCATTAAAAAATGTATGTTCTGAGATGCGTTAAGTTCAAATTATTAAGGGTTCTGCCATTCATAAGTTGCTTGTATCTAAAGCAAGCACAGAAAAATGCAGAACCCGGTCTAATAAATCTAAGCCACTAAAAAAATGCAATAATATGACATCATACCCTTTGCTTTACCCATTTTACTACATTAAAACATTCAGGTTTGGACAAGAATACAGGATGCGTCAGCTAACAATATCTATATTATTATTATACATACATGTGACTCAGTACTTATTGTTTAAGGATATTGAAAATATCGCTGAACCTGTTTTGATATCACTGTAAGATTTTTTAAATTATTTTTTTCAAAAAAAGCTCTCCACACCTTCTAAGGAAGCAGATTATATAGTCTACAAAATGTGTAGCATACTGCCCTTACCCCATCAGACTGACCAGCGTAATATAATACAAGACAACTTTCTCATGCTGTCATTAAACAGGCTGACTGGTGGGGTATTTGTGGGTGGTATATATGTGGAAGTAGCTAATTATAAACTTACCTGTCACCTGAATAATGTATGATAATATATGAATATGTTAATATAACAATGTCTATACTCAAAGATAGTTGGCATACCTGTCACCTGTCACCTCTGCTTGATAAACCTGCTTACAACCTGAAACACTAAATATTTATCTAGAATATAGTAACAAATCTGCAACTACATTTGCACTGTCTGCACAACTGTCTAGAGACTGTGGTTCAACCTACATATGATAAAATGTATATCTTCTTTAAATATGGACTTGTTCCCCTTAAGAAAATAAATGGGGGCAGCCAATGTATTCTTTTATTGGCTCAACTAACAAAGTACGTATCCAACTCTATAATGTACTAAAGAATCTAAGTTTTGAAACACGAAATCATAAATTACAATATAATAAATAATGATAAAAAATTATAATATAATAAATATTTATAAAAAATTATAATATAATAATAAAAATAATGGTCCAGTAAATGGGAATTCTGGGGGCGCAAAAAAATGGTCCAGTAAATGGGAATTCTGGGGGCGCTGCCTGATCCGTACCACAGTCAATAGAGTACCAGGTTCGCAGATCACTGAGCTTGGTCGCAGAATCGTCGCAGTCGTCACTTTCAGTGTCTGATGACGAATTTCCCAACTAATCGCTATCACTCAATTCTGCAAGTAATTCTGATTTACTATAGCTGTTTTCTACCAGGTCAAAAAACGCTTTTGACCTAAAGGGACGCTTTTTGGATGCAATGGACGTTCTCAAGTTTCATGGCGGAAGCAACAGTAAAAGTGCAGGCAGGGCACTGGACAAAGCTCTAGGGACAAAATTGAAGTGAAATAGTTTGATAAATATATGTAATTATAGCAGATTACGTTGTATTCTGTGTAAATGTCATGTTTGCACTTTTGAATTTCGCGCCGGCTCCGCCCCTGCGGTGACGCTCGAAAACAAAACTGAAAGCCGAATGCCGGCATCGGCTGGGCGCACACAGCAGAGGACACCACGGGCTCGCACGGACAAGGTAAGTGACACTTTTGCGCAATCCCGAGTGTGACTCGGGGTTACCGCTTTTGGTACTGAAAATTAACCTCGAGACACACTCGGGAATACCGCCAGCGAGGTTAAGTGAAAATATAGTGTAATTTGGAAAAAACATATTTTGGCTGTTTATTACAGCATTTTCTTAAAAACAGCTTTAATAAGACTTTCACATTAACTATACAGATTTGAAGTTTAGCCTCTAGAATAATAATTTGCAATAAGAAAAATGGCTGTGATGCATATCCATTGTGTAGCACTTCAAAGGAGGGAGCAGAGCATGCATATGCAATGTTGCTGCTCTCATGAACATATATATCATTACAAACTACAGAGCAGAAAGCATGTCTATACATTGAAATAGAGCATTGCAAATGTATGTGAAATTTTCTTACAACACAACTTGTGAATCAAGGGTCAAATTTATACATCCTGTCACCCTTGGCCAACTGTCCTAAGCTGCCAGTTCCTACCACAATGGCTTTTTAGTCTTAGTATTGCATTTACAAGCTTAAATTTCATAGCCACACAAGTTATGCCTAGGTTGGGGGCAGGTAGGCTGGAAAAAAAGCAGTACACCAAGATCAAGATTAGAAAAGTAAGGCAACCTGTCACTCTGGATGGGAGGAAGAGTCTGCAGGAGCC
The DNA here is from genome assembly GCF_000935625.1 of Nanorana parkeri. NCBI lineage: Eukaryota > Metazoa > Chordata > Amphibia > Anura > Dicroglossidae > Nanorana > Nanorana parkeri. The sequence continues at coordinate 127,193 of NW_017307337.1, forward strand.
CAAGTATTGCACCCACGATCCACTGATCATGGTTGCAATGCTTTATTGGCTCCTATGCAAAAAAATAATATAAATTAACATTTTTTTCTTTCCTGCAGAAGTGAACATTTTTTTTTCTTTGAAAAGGTAAATACATTTAGCATTTTTAAAGCAAATAATAACAACCATCCATCAATTTTAAAGTGACACTAAACTCAGGAGTTAAATCTTAAAAATGCTTTCAAGTATCTTAACTATTAACAAAAATGTATTTTATTTGTGTCTCATTCGGCTGTAGATCCTCAAATCATCTCTGAATTGGTGCTGACACTGTCCTTCCTTCTGGAGGATGACTTCTTTTGTTCCCCATGGTCCCTGTGTGTGTTGTAAAGTATAGCCACCACTCCAAACCTGCGTGTGATGGACTACAATCTGACTACAAATTAGTAAACTAAACATGAGATTACAGTCCATCACAGGTGTGAGCTTGGACTGGAGGCTACTTTACAACACACACAGGGACCATGGAAAACAAAAGTAGCCACCCTCCAGAAGGAAGGACAGTGTCAGCACTAATTCGAAGATCTCTTGAGAAACTACAGCTGAGTGATGCACAAATAAGATACGTTTTATATTATGCGTTTTTAAGATTTAATTCCTGAGTTTAGTGTCACTTTAAATTTGCTCAAACTGGAAAAAATGTGCCACTGTAAGTTGCAGTTTTTATTATCCTTCATATTTAATAAAGGAGCTCTGCATATGCTTAGTACAATAAAGTGAAGGTGATATAATTGTTGGAATCAGTTTCCACAACTTTTCAGGAATATAAAATCTGGAAGTTATTCTTGAACTGAAGTCTATTGGCAGTCCTCGTATTTATCTCAGGAGTGGTTCCTTTTAACAGCTACAGAGTCCCCATTGAAAACCATGATGCAAAAATCACAGTTTGGAGAGAGGCAGGACAAATTTGCTTATGTTTATATTATGCATTTATAATTTTAATGTGAGGATATGGAAATGGGTATTATGATTGACATGTAAAGCAGGAATTGGTTGGGCAGTAGTTATAGGGGCTGCTAGAGGTCATAGTATGATTTACAAAATTCCTACACTTGTGATGTGCAATGTGACACAGACAAGGCTCTTATTATTATTATTATACAGGATTTATATAGTGCCAACAGTTTGCTTTACAATATAGGGAAGACATTACAATCACAATACAAATCAAGACAAGATGGTAAGGAGAGCCCTGCCCCTCAGCATGATATATTTTTCCCTTAGGATAAAGGATACATCTTTCTAGGTCTTTCGAGTCCGCTCACTTGAAAGCAGCACACCACGTTCAGATGAAAAGTAAGGCAAACTGTCACCCTGCTCTGCTAGCAGTTTGAAGTAAAGAGACAAAGAAAGTGTAAACTGTTTCCATTAAAAAAAAAAAAATAAACAAAACTGTGCAAGGACAGCAGCAAAAAGGTATGTAATATGTTACTGATAGTAACATGATGTGTGTGGTGCAGCATGCCCTTCTTAAAAGACCTCCTGTCCTAGGCCACATCCTCTGGAGAAATCTGGCCATGTGTAAATCTTAAAATGATCGTTCCAATTGACTACTTGATAATTTCCCTTTTTAACTACAGAAACACATTTATTGTGTTGTCCTCAACTGTGAAAATCATCCCACTTTGAACCAATCTCTGGTGATGATTTTTCTAGCCAAAAAAAAGAGCCTTGTCCCAAAAGACTTATGACTAAACAGGTTCATCTCATAAATGATTTTAAAAAAAAAACAAAAAAACAGTTTTGTGGCCTATGGACAAACATATGCTCATAACCTCCTGCAAATTGAAAAACCTGTAAATAGCATCTCTAGTCATTAGGCTGGGTACAAAGTACATGAATTGCCAGAATTAGAGGAAAGGAACAGAGAGCATAAATTGTTCTGTTGCATAAATAGTTATTCCAAGAATGAGTACAAATGTCCTTCTATTTAGATAGTTGAGATGGAGTACCAGCCAGTTTTCTGTTCCAAAGGCTTTCTGTTTGTTTTCTTTGCTGTTATCAGTAAAAAAGGTATGCTTGAGTGGGATAATCCAGTATAGCAAAGTTTAACAAAAGATTAGCAAGAAAAATGCTCGGTAATTTTAGAAAACTGCTGCATAGTTGCCTAGTACAAGTGTACTCAGAAGAGAGTCCTTTGAGTTCAGATCCAAATGTGTGGCCTCACTGGAGGTAAAGAAATAGGGAGGTCTTAAAGGAGAACTATGGGGTCAGTGTTTTTCCCCATAGTTCTCCTCAGAGTAACGGGAGGACACAAACTAGCGTCCTGCCGTTACCCTAAGCTCAGTATACCGCGAGCTACAGCTGGTGGTATACTGAGACGCGGCAGCCGGAGCGGATCCCGACGTAGATGACGGGATCCGTCCAGCTGCGTGAGTGACAGCTGGCTCTGCCTATCTAGAGGCAGAGCCAGCTGTACCCGCTCCCTCCCCCGTCCGTTCCGCCAGTCAGCGCTGGCAGATCGGAGCGGGGAGAGGGAAATCCAGCCCCTCCCCCTGTCACGGCAGAGAGCCGTGACAGGATCGGAAGGTGAGCGAACCTGGTATGTGTTCGCTCACCTCCCGATCTACTGAGCCGACCTGTGACAGTCTCATTGTCACAGGTCGGCTAGAACTATGAGGTGAGTGGAAATCACTCATCTCATAGTTCGCCTTTAAATAGTTTTCCTATCCGCTTAAAGCAGACTTCCACTCTCATTTTTCACATTCCCTAGCATTATATTATGCTTCCCTGTGACAGAATTGATTTTTTTTTTGGTAAGTACCGAGAGGTTCCTCTCCCTGTCATCCTCTATTTCCCACCTAGTTGAGAATGATGTAGCCCCCCCAGCTTCCCACAGCCTCCTGACATACTCATGTCATGATTCCCAAGAGGTTTTGGAGCAATCTACAGCAAATGTGGTGCATCATAAGGGAGGCAGCTGCAAGAACCTGGAAGAGATAGGTGTCTCCCAATAATGTAGAAAGGAAGAAGCTGACACAGGACAAGGTTTGCAGCAGTGGAGCAGTGGATTACAATAGAACAACGCTGGATTCGCTGGGTGTGCGAGTGTCCCTGTGTTAGTTTTTTTTAGTATTTCCTTGATGATGTGCTGCCAGGTCCAAACTCCCTCAGCTGCTCTGTAGACACTGAAGCCTCCTGAGATATGCGAGTCTTTAAGAGCAGGGTCCATGTAACTCTCGTTTTGAACTGACCACTCTGAACTGACTGCTCACTAAGATCGATGCCGGTATTTTAGTTAAATTAACCCCGCATTTAATCTTTGTCTTTGAGAGGAATCAGAGTGCACGGAGTAGCACTGTATATGTGATCATTTTTGATACTGTTTAATTTTTATTATTTAAGTGTTCGTACTATATTTAAAATTCATCACGATTTAGAGATTGGGATTTTAGAATTTGTTTTTGTTTTTCTTATACACGACCAATCTGTGACACCGAGTCATTTATATTTGGATTGGTGTCTTTGAATAGATTGTCACATCACTAAGAGGTTTGTTTGGACAAACCATGTACACTTAGTACACAGAAACACCTAATCAATACACCGGCTGGCGATTGAAAATCCTTTTCCCACACCAGATTGTTATATTGCACAATTATTACCGAGGTAGTGACTACCGAGATTTACAATTCTTTCACAGTAGAATCTGAACTTAGTAACTTCTTCACGTCCTATAGAGCACACATATTCCATTTTATTTATATTTGTCGAGACCGAGCGCAACTCACTTGCGATATAACATGTAACTCTCACCTATGCAAAAATGGAGGCAGGGGTGAGCTGGTGTGTAAAAATAGAAAACAAAAGTCTGCTATTGAAATTGTGGAGGAGGCGTTACAACAATGTAAAGTTATTTTTCTGTGTGAAGGTCCACTTTAATATAAACATTAGGTTGTTCTATGAATGACAACTAAAATGCCGCGATAACACCACCACCATGTCCCCATGTGTCTTAAACTAGGCACAGTTTGACATATTTTGATAATAACCACCCAAAATAATATCAGTATGTAGCCTAGAACAACAAATACAACAGAACAGAAGTGACAGCTGGCCAAAGAGACTGAGAAGGCTCCACGTGGCAGTATTCAAAAGAGGATAATAAAGTCTGGTATTACTTAAGTTCATTTGATTTTAGCTATTGATACTTTCTTCCGCAGTTTATGATTTTGCATAAAAGAGATTATATGTTATTCCCTTATGAAAGGTGATACAAAAAACACAGTGTTGTTGAAACTGGGATTACAGTTGTCAATAAGGAAGATGATTTCCATATATATTTTCTCTGTGTCATTTACCTTTACTAGCCGTGGAGAGTATTCTGTTTCTATATACATCAGTTGTTCTCAACCTTTCTAGGGCCGGGACCCCTTGGTAACATTTGCCAAGTTGTGATGACCCCCAAAGGTAAATTTAGGGATGACGCGGCTGCTGCAGCGACATCTGGAGGCGTGGCAGGAGAACTGACACTGCTGCGCTTGGAGAGAGCTGGGGAGGACTCTCACCTTGCACAGCGACCCACTGGTTGAGAACCACTGCTATAGGCAAAGACAGGACCGGGCTCTGCAGCTGGAACTAGAAGAATTGGATTTAAAGTGTGTGGCTATATAACGTATGAGGTACATACTCCGCAGTACTGTCACTGATGGGGATGGGCTCGGGCGTGTTCGTAGCTCCACGTGCTGAGCCCGCCAGGAAGCTGACAGCGCCGCAACGCCCATCACAGGCACTGAGACATTTCCCGATCTCTGCAGCTGCGGACCGGGAAAATGGAATACATACATATTGAACCCGTCCTCTGCTGCTGTCAATCACTAGAAGTGGACCTGATGGAGAATTTCAGGTCCTCCTCTGCTGATTGGAAGCATCAGAGGGCTGTTGCAATGGCTAGTTTGCTATTGGCTTTTGCAAAGTGAAATAGCCAATAGGAATCTAGCTATGCATTCCTATGGTGTTTTTTTTTTTTCTGACTTACGGCGGCCCCCAATTTAAAAAAAAAACAAAAAACAGAGCAGAGAAAGGTCCCGGCCTTTCCGGAAGAAAGTGTTTCTCTCCCGGCGGCCGAGAGCCACTAGGCGACCCCTGGCAAATCGTAATTCGACCCCCGAGGGGGTCCCGACCCACAGGTTGAGAACCACTGATATACATCAAAGTAAATCTGCACAGAAAAAAAAGCAAAACAAATTAGTTTACTATTATATAGCAGATATTATAAGATGCCTGCTCTCACTTATGTCTTTCTCCCACACCACCAATTGCCTGATTCTTCCATGTACAGCCTCTCTGCCACCCCCAAGACAGTGTTCATTGCTTTAGTGGGCAATCCCAGGCCCATCACTTGGAAGGTTGGGGACTTTGTGCAGTCCTTTTGGTAATCATGACTTTCTGAAGATGAAGAAAGTCAACACTTGCATAGGGATTTTGGGACCGGATGTTTAACTTTAGCTCAGTACACCTGAACAAATTTGTCTGGTATTTTCAGTTTGCAAGCTATTCCTGTGATTGCTCTGATCTTCTTTTGTTACAGTTTGGTTTGTCTCTGGTTGTGGCAATTTATACAAAGTATAGCTCTTAGGACACAAATTAAAAAAGCCTTGTCCACCACAAGTATACAGATACACAATGAAATCTGCACTGAGAGAATACGGAGGCTGCCATTGTTGGCCTCTTCTTCTTTGAAATGCTTTTTACATGGCTGTCATGCAGGTTCAATGCACTAACACAGTTGCAGTGTTTTATTGGCTCTAATGCAAAAATATGATAAATGCACATTTTCCTTTAGGAAGTGTGCATTTATTATTTTCATTTAAAATACTTTTAATTAGGGATGTCCCGATACCGATGCTAGCATCAGAATCGGGCCCGATACATGGCATTTTGACAAGTACTTGTACTTGTCAAAAGTAAGTACTTACTTACCTCGCCGAGCGTCGCGTCACTGCTGCTCCGGTGGGCGGCGCTCCGAGCGGGGTCATCTGGCAGTCTCCGGCCACCTAAATTAGGACCCGGAGACTGCCAGATGACCCCGCTCGGAGCGCCGCCCACCGGAGCAGCAGTGACGCGACGCTCGGCGAGGTAAGTAAGAAGAAAAAACCCCGCAGCAGGCCAGTCAAGAGCAGGGGAGCGGGGAGCGGGGGAGAGTCAGCGGCGCGCTGGTCAGGCGAGAGGAGCTCCAGGTGGGGTCCTAATTTACCTGGTTTAGAGGTGCCTGCCCGCTAAATTAGAACCCCACCTGGAGCTCCTCTCGCCTGACCAGCGCGCCGCTGACTCTCCCCCGCTCCCCGCTCCCCTGCTCTTGACTGGCCTGCTGCGGGGTTTTTTCTTCTTACTTACCTCGCCGAGCGTCGGGTCACTGCTGCTCCGGTGGGCGGCGCTCCGAGCGGGGTCATCTGGCAGTCTCCGGCCACCTAAATTAGGACCCGGAGACTGCCAGATGACCCCGCTCGGAGCGCCGCCCACCGGAGCAGCAGTGACGCGACGCTCGGCGAGGTAAGTAAGAAGAAAAAACCCCGCAGCAGGCCAGTCAAGAGCAGGGGAGCGGGGAGCGGGGGAGAGTCAGCGGCGCGCTGGTCAGGCGAGAGGAGCTCCAGGTGGGGTCCTAATTTACCTGGTTTAGAGGTGCCTGCCCGCTAAATTAGAACCCCACCTGGAGCTCCTCTCGCCTGACCAGCGCGCCGCTGACTCTCCCCCGCTCCCCGCTCCCCTGCTCTTGACTGGCCTGCTGCGGGGTTTTTTCTTCTTACTTACCTCGCCGAGCGTCGGGTCACTGCTGCTCCGGTGGGCGGCGCTCCGAGCGGGGTCATCTGGCAGTCTCCGGCCACCTAAATTAGGACCCGGAGACTGCCAGATGACCCCGCTCGGAGCGCCGCCCACCGGAGCAGCAGTGACGCGACGCTCGGCGAGGTAAGTAAGTACTTACTTACCTCGCCGAGCGTCGGGTCACTGCTGCTCCGGTGGGCGGCGCTCCGAGCGGGGTCATCTGGCAGTCTCCGGCCACCTAAATTAGGACCCGGAGACTGCCAGATGACCCCGCTCGGAGCGCCGCCCACCGGAGCAGCAGTGACGCGACGCTCGGCGAGGTAAGTAAGTACTTACTTTTGACAAGTACAAGTACTTGTCAAAATGCCATGTATCGGGCCCGATTCTGATGCTAGCATCGGTATCGGGACATCCCTACTTTTAATCGTTTAAAAACAAATAACATCCATTCATCAGTTTTAAACATGCTCAGCCTGGAAAAATTGTACAACTGCAAGTTAAAACAAGCCTGCAGGAGCTGAAGCTCTGTACAGATTTAGTAGGATAAACGGAAGCTGATATACAATGTAATTGTTGGAATCACTTTCCACAGCACTTCAGGAGTGTCAAATCTGGAAGTTATTCTCTTGAACAAAAGTTTATTGGGAGTCCTCATATGTTTTCTAGTAGTGGTTTCGTTTAACAGCTACCCAGTCCCCATTGAAGACCATAATGCCAAAATCACAGTTTGGAGAGAAACAGGAAAAATTTGCTTATGTTTATATTATGCACATATTACTTTCATGTGAGGATATGGTATTAGGCATGATGATCGATATGTAAAGCAGGAATTCGTAAGGGCATTAGTAGTTAGAGGGGCTATCAGAGGTCATAGTATGGTTTACAAAATTTCTACACTTGTGATGGGCAATGTGACAGAGAAAAAGCTTCTTGTTTTTAGAAAACACTGCCTGGTCAAAAAAAAAGTAACACGCTTTAATATTTCCTTGGACCTCCTTTAGCATTAATTACGGCACGCATTCCCTATGGCTTTTTAATAACCTTTGCAATGTTACAACATTTATTTCCATCCAGAATTGCATTCATTTTTCACCAAGATCTTGTAGTGATGTGTAGTGATGATGGGAGAGTCGGACCACTGCGTTAAGTCACATCCCAAAGATTCTCAATGGGGTCAGTGTCTGGACTCTGTGGTGAAAATGATGTCTCATGCTCCTTGAACCACTCTTTCACAATTTGAGCCCGATGAATCCTGGCATTGTCATCTTGGAATATGTCTGTGCCATGAGGGAAGAAAAAATCCATTGATGGAAAAACCTGGTCATTCAGTATATTCTGGTAGGTAGCTAACCTCATTTTCTGGGGGACATAACATTGCTGAACCTTGAACTATTATCCAATAGAAGGCTCTGACCTATTTGTTTAGCTAAATCCAAGTGGTGGCTTTTTTTTGGCCTGGCAGTAAATTTTTCTTTAGGATAAAGCCTGTACAGAGCACTGAGAAACTAGTAACGCCATCTTTCCCAATATTTTACAATAAAGCGAGTTTACAATCACTGACCAATGTACAATGTTCCAAACAGGTGTATGAAAACACCAATGAATGCATGCATGTGTGAATATTAAAATGTTTTTTGTTGTATTATTTTTTTTAAAGATACACATGAGAACAATTATATTTGCACAATATGTAAGAAAACTCTTCTTAGGCTTGATAGCACAGCACAGGGATTGTGTTTTACTGCCCTTCTCTCCGAGTGCAAGCCTACCTGAGTCTGCTCAGGCTACGTTAAATACATAACATTAAATAATTTATAAAATAGTTTAATTATAAAATCAAATTATTTAAACTGTCTAGGCATATCAGCCGCTTGTTTCACTAGATGTTTTGGAGAGAGATAACATGCACCCAGATGTACAAAAAGTGACCAGAGAAAGAATCTACAAACCTGTATATGGAATACAATCATAGCAATAGAAAAATATGAAAGTCACACATCACAATGTCTTTATCATAAATAACTCCAACTGTGTACTAATTGAAAAAAAAGGTGTCCCTTTAAATTGAGATTGGGTAAACTATAAATCCTTATCAATTCTAATATATTTATTTCTGGATGGCTGTATTTTTGTATATTGTAATTAGTAAATATTCCAATGATGTATAAATAAAAGTATTTTGAAAGTTACCAAATATTTCAAATACTGGGTGTCCCTTTAATTCCAATCTTCTGATATGTTACCCCAAAGTCCCTGTGTATAGTATATATGATACTGTGGGGGTGATTTACTAACCTAAACACACGCACGCACTAGGTGCGTGTGATTTTTACACAGCAAAACGTATTTATCAACCAAAAAGTCTCTAAAAGCATATTTCCACTAATGCCATATATGGAAAAATCATGCACATGATGCATATATAATGCTGCTTCACAGTTTAGACAAAAATGGTTAGCTCATGCATTTACATTCCTGCATTCATCAACGCAAGCAACACAACATAGAGCTAATTTACACAACATCACCTTGCAAATTCATGCAGGGCTTTGCACAACAAACCTGCTGGGTATGTACACACTACAAAGGTGTTTAGATTCCACCCATAGATCATGCTGGGAGGGAACACACTACAGAGGTGTATACATGTTCGTGGTGTGTTTATAAGGTTAGTAAATCAACCCCTGTATCTCTTAATGATTCAGGTGATGCACGACACAGTTTTTCAATTCTAATTAATATGTAACTATGGTCTAATACTATACTTACTGAGCTGTACCTTCAAATTAATTTGTAACAGTAGAAAGTGAACTTTAAAAGTCCTAAGAAGAATAAAGGTATATCACAGTGTTAAAGTTACTCTAAACTCAGGAATTAAATCTTAAAAATGCATTCAAGTACTTTAACTATTAAAGGAGAACTATGAGGTGAGTGATTTTCACTCACCTCATAGTTCGAGCCGACCTGTGACAATGAGACTGTCACAGGTCGGCTCAGTAGATTGGGAGGTGAGCGAACACATACCGGTGTTCGCTCACCTCTCGATCCTGTCACGGCTCTCTGCCGTGACAGGGGGAGGGGCTGGATTCCCACCTCCCCGCTCCGATCCGCCAACGCTGACTGGTGGAACGGACAGGGGAGGGGGGGCGGGTACAGCTGGCTCTGCCTCTAGATAGGCAGAACCAGCTGTCAGTCACGCAGCTGGGCGGATCCCGGCACAATTGTCGGGATCCGCTTCACCTGCGGCGTCTCAGTATACCGCGAGCTACAGCTTGCGGTATACTGAGCTTAGGGTGACGGGACGACGCTAGTTTGTGTCCTCCCGTTACCCTAAGGAGAACTATGGGGAAAAGCCTTAACCCCATAGTTCTCCTTTAACAAAACTGTACCTTATTTGTGTATCACTTGGCTGTAGATCCTCAAATCGTCTCTGAATTCATGCTGGCACTGTCCTCCCTTCTGGAAGGTGGCTACTTTTGTTCCCAACTTTTGTTGGGAAACAAAAATAGCCACCCTCCAGAAGGAAGGACAGTGTCAGCAACAATTCAGAGAAGATTTGAGGATTTACAGCCGAGTTATACACAAATAAGGTACAGTTTTGTTAATGGATAAGGTACTTGAATGCATTTTTAAGATTTATTTCCCAAGTTTAGTGTCACTTTAATGATGTGAACAATTTCAGGATTCAGTTAGATTGAGATAAAAGCTTGTGGAGGCCTGCTACAAAGAGGCACCTAAAAGATAAGACATTTTATTTGTATTATTTTTAAATATGTTGTGTGAATAGGGACTCATACAAACATACTGTGGGGTTTTCTCAGGGTTGACTGCAAAACTGAAAATACACTTTAAGTTGTGAGAAAATATAAGACTTACTGATCTATTTATTATTACTGTCTGCAGCTCTGAGGACAACACTCTCTATTCCACAGCATGAGGCAACATGACCAATAAATGTTTCTGCTGTTTACTAAAAATTTCAGAACACAGAAAGGACAACTAAAAGAATTGTTTGAAATGGATGCAGCCTTAAGAATAACAAACCTATTACACAACTTGGGGTCAACTCTTGCCTTCACCCTCTGTTACTCTGAGATCAGTTGGTCACCATCTCTACTGCCTGTGGCCTACATTGACCCTGCCAGTCCTTTTCAGTAAACTACATGTGCCTTTTTCACTAAGCTGTAAAGAGATTCTCTTTACAGCTTAGTGAAAAACTTGCAAGCCTACAGGGAGACTGCTTCTCCATTAGAGCCTGTGGAGAAAAACATGCCCATGCACAATAGGTCCCAACTGCCAGCTCACTGAAGAGCATTCCTGAACCACCAGAGGCAGTGGATGGTGTAGGATGTCATTAGCAGATCTCTGGTGAATAGTATGGGATATAGTCTATATAGGATGGGATAAGGGGGACAGTTAGCATTAGAGTTTGTTATCCTTTATCAAACAAGTACACATATTCCACTCAGTGTTCACCACAGGGCTGAAATACCCAGCCTTAAAGAAAATGTTGCTTTAGGGTCCCTCCAATGCTGCTTACCTAACCAAAAGAACAGGCATTGCGCACATGATCTCTGCTGAATAAGAGGCTCAACCAGTTGGACTCTTTTCACAACAGCAGGGGTTACATGACCAAATGCTAAATTTTGGTTACATAATTAGCTCAGGAGGGAGTTTACATATTTTATTATTTTCCAAATGATCTCTTCATGGTCACAAAAACATGTTATGCAACATTTATAGTTTGGACCATACAGGTTTTAATGCGTAGCACAAACAATCAATATGGACTTCCTCTGAAGATGTTTTGCTATGCTGTAGAAGCCAAGCTAAGAATAAATTCCAAGAACTCACTTAGATTTGCTTGAAATTTGCCAGCACTGACATAGGTAATGATTGATTTATCCAGATCTAGAAAAAAAGAGAGCAAAGCATGGAATGAGTCAAGGTAACCATGCAAATCACAACATAATTCAAAGTTCTCAGTCATGGAGAATATAAACATATTATAAAACAAATGATATGTAAACAATTTTCTCTCATAGACATAGGAAGCAGTAGGTAAAATAAATACTCAATTTGCACACTTTTGCACAATACACGTTTGCTAATAATAACAAAGAGGATATGTAGATTAGCTTATACAAAAGTATATGTATACTGCATCTTGGTGAATACCACATTTATTACATTCACCCACTAAGAAAAATATGACCTGATATTTTTTATTAATTTCCCAAAGCTTTGTGAACCTAAAAGGATAGCAAAAGATCATTTTTGATACAGGTTGTCAAAATAAGTGTTTTTGTGAGGATAAATGTTTCTCCATCACTTCACGGCACCAGAACAAATTGACTGTTTATGTGTACTGTTCCATAAGCATATATGTAATGTTAACTCACTTGATTATTATACCTTGACATTTAAAGTATATTTGCTTTGGATAATGTAGGGAATGGTAAAATGTTATTGCCATCTGTGTCCCTTTTGAGAGATTTCCCTTCACTTCCTTTCCTAAAATGCCAGTGATGTATAGTAGCAATCATGGCAGTCATAAGGGTTAAAACAAACTCACAGCTCCAAATGTGGGCTGCAGTCTTGTTTTAAATTTACTCTGCTGGTTCTGCGCTGTTTGTAAAACACGAGTGGAAGCGTAACTTCCATTTTCTCAGCTACTAGATAAACAATTGCAAAAGCTTGGGAAAAAAACCACTGTGTGCTTTGTGGAAGTTAAACAAATAATATAGGAAATGATACAGGAGAAGATGATGGCTATTTTAAATGATACTCAAATGACTTCTCATAACCTGGTCTCCCTGAATAGACCACCATCAATTTCCTAATTTGGACTCATAACTGTTAGTCTAAGGAAAACCTTGATACATTGTGGAATTTGCATCCCCCCAGCCGGGTCCCCCGCATAACCCAATTGCCCCACCCAAAACCCCTTCCCCATAGCCCTTTTCTTTCCTCTTCTGCCTTCTCTTCCTCCTTGTTCCCTCCTCACTTTCATCTTCAACCATTTTCCATACTATATATTTCACCCTAAGCTTCAGGTCACCGTCTCTCTCCCTCTCTTCTTTTTTTTCTTCTACCTTGCTTCTGTTACCTCCCATACACCAGTAAGGTTTCACAACCTGTAGATTTATTAACGCCCACCCTTTGCCAATCCAAACTTTTGTGTGTAAAACCATTGTACTTACCTGTACTGTAATATCTCTCTATTTAAAAATGTAACGAAAATATAGTGAAAGTAAATATATGGTTTCTTCTTTCTGTCAGTAATATAAGTATTTTAAGTGTATGTGATAAAAAAGTAAAAATGGTTAAGGCCACCTGATGTGCAAAAGGTGAGGTAGTGCCCAGCAGCATAAGGGTTAAAGCATTTATCTGACAAAACACAATTCATTTTTCAGACAAAACATATGTAAACTGTGTATACAATAGATACTGTGCCTGTTTGAGTTTAAGCCTAAAGGAAATTACCATATCTAAGCTGTACTTAATCAAATCCTTCAAGTCATCAGTTGTCAAGGGAAGGTGATTGTATAGTCTATATTGTTTTCTAGAGCTTTACAGTATCGGCAGTTTATTGTTAATTAACAGATTATGGTATGTGGCCGTAAGATTATGGGTGACTTTAACAACTAGAGATTTATCAGCTTTAGAGTTACCACAGTTAACTCTTCAATAGTCCAACGGATTATGTGCAGAATGTTGTATATGCAATAAAAAGAAAAATGCCTGAAAGCCTTATTCTTCGGTCGTAGAGATTAAATATATAAACCACGTTTATCAGGTGTATGAACAGTATATATATATATACTGTTCATACAACTGATAAACGTGGTTCACATTTAACTATTAGCTAGACAGATACATCAAAAATAGGTGAAGAAGGAATACATGTAAGTTCAACTGGTGAGCGGATCCATGTGAGAATTACGATCATAGAGACAGGAACTCCAGTGGACACAATCCATGTGTAATTGCCTTATTTTATTTGTAAGTGCAGTTTAATCATTTTAAATACATTTATTCTGACATACTACACTATGGGAAGCATTTTTTCTCTCTCTGAGTACAAGAGAAGGTGGAAGATGGAGGAATAGTATTATACGGTTCTGGAAAGATAAGCCAGAGTTGGGAGGAATATACCCCAATTTATTGTCGGATCAAAAAACGAAGGAGAGGATTGGGTTTCATATATATCAACAAAGCGCTAATTGTTCATCTGAAATATGGTGAGCATTAGGAGTCGGTGAGTGTGGCCAGATCTTATCTTTGAGCACGGTGCAGAGCACTGATTCACTCATTTTTTATGCATTCATGGACGTGGTGTGGATTATAAAAGTTGGAAGATATATCCTCACATATTTCAATGACTTTATTGTATTAAGAAGTGATGGACTTCACATGTGGATATGTAGATTAAGTGGCAGTTGTGCATCACTTGAGAGATTTAATACAGGATTTTCCATATGTACACATTCTATGAGATGTACTAGCACAAGTACAGTATAAGTTTTTTGTTATTCACATTTTTTTTCCAATGTTTATTATGGCTTATAGTGTCTAGACCATTAGACCAAGAGTTTTTTTCTGAAGTATTATTAGCACAGGTATTGTGAAACACAGTTGTTGTGGATAACACAAAATTGTTTTATCACTTTGTGATAATTTCACAATTTATAACATTTTTCTCACATTTTGGGAATACATTTTTTGAGTTTGTGAAGCGCAGTGCTATTTTCTTTTTTTCTTAAGTTCAACTGGTTATTTGGAAATTGCAAAAGGTTTTCACATATGCAGTTTGGTGACATTTATGAAAAAATATTCTGAAAAAATATTAACCACTTGAAAACCTGGCCAGGCCATTTTTCAGTATTCAGTGTTGCAGTACTTTGACTGACTTTTTTTTTTTAAGTCATGCAACGCCCTACTGAAATGCATTTTATATCATTTTTGGGGGAAACATAGAGCTTTCTTTTGGTGGTGTTTAATCACCACTGGGTTTATTAAAATTATTATATAACGAATGTCTCCAGCTCCAGGACATCCTTTCTGTGGATTGGTGACCAAAGCTGGACCGCATACTCCAGATGAGGCCGAACCAGTGATCTATAAAGTGTCAAAATGTTTGCTTTGTCTCTACAGTGCATTCCCTTTTAAGTACAAGACAGTACTCTGCTTGCTTTGTTTGCCGCAGCCTGGCTTATTGAATCTGTGGTCTACTATAAACCCCCAAATCTTTTTCCATTTCTGACTTCCCTAGTTGGGTTCCCATTAATGTGTATTCTGCTCGCTCTAAAATGCATTAGTTTACATTTTCCAACATTAAACCTCATTTGCCATATAGTTGCCCACTCCCCTATTTTATCCAGGTCCTCCTGTAATGTTATAATGTCTACGTAACAGGTTAAACAGTATGGGGCCTAGAACCTTGGGGCATGCCACTCATTACTGTAGCCCATTGTGAAAAAGAGCCATTTAGCAATACTCTCTGGACACGTTCCTGTAGCCAGTTCTCTATCCATGTAAAGACCATTTCATCTATACCCATAGATCTCAACTCGTGTATTAAACATTTGTGTGGTACCGTATCAAATGCTTTTGCAAAATTCAGGTACACCACATCCACTGGTGTTCCTCTATCCAGATCTCCACTCACCTCTTTGTAGAATGATAGTAGGTTGGTCTGACAAGAACGGTCCTTCATAAATCCATGTTGATTATCACTTATAATACCATTGTCACGAACAAAATCCACTAAATAGTCCTTTATCATTCTCTCTAACAGTTTGCATACTATTGATGTTAGACTGACTGGTCTGTACTTCCCAGGTTGGCATCTTGACCCTTTTTTGTATATTGGTACTAATGTTGTTTTACGCCAATCACTTGGTACCCTTCCAGTCATTAATGAGTCATTGAAAATTAGGAATAATGGTCTCGCTATAACATGGCCGAGCTCTTTGAGTCCCCTGGGGTGCAGGTCTTTGTTGAACCCCAGCCACCATCAACCACTGCGGTATTTTACGCACTGAGCTGCTCACCCTATCTCAATTAAACCCGTCTTTTTCCTGAGTGTATACTGAGGAGCGAAATTAATTGAATATTTCAGCCCTCCCCCGGTCGTTTGTAATTAATCTCCCATTTTCATCTTTTTTTGTGCCGACCTGCTCCTTTTTTACCTTTTTACTGTTTATATATTTGAAGAATTTTGGGGGGTTCTTTTTACTGACTGTGGAGTGATACACAAATAAGTGGAATTTTTTAATAGTTAAGGTACTTGAATGGATTTTTAAGATTTAACGCTTGAGTTTAGTGTCATTTTAAAATGTCACAATACCTAGCTAGTTGTGCTTTTTTTCACGTGGCGAGGTTTTTGGGACCAATTTGGGAAAATTTGATTGGCTGACCTGATGATTAAATTAGATTATTGACCTGATGAACTTCATGTTCAAAGGAATAGACTACATCAGCTTGCATTCAAGATTACAGCATCTAATGGCTGTATCCTTGTTTTGTTACAGTGCGATACAAACAGGAATGCATCTATTAATACTTGTAAGAAGAAAATAAATCTGTCTCCTTGGAGAATGACCTTCAGTGTGCCCTGCATGCATGTCCTTCTATATTCAATGCCATGAATAGCTTTACTTACTTTGTAACAAGGGGCTTGTATAGATGTGGAGGACACACACGCCCACTTTGAAGATTATACTCCACTAAGGCATAAAAGCCACAATTAATGCAGCTTTGTATTCATTATTACATCACTAAATGTATTTTTTGTCATATGCAACCAGTAAGTAGCTAAATTTAACTTGCTATCCCTGTATTTCCTGTACAGCAAAACTTAGACTGGGAGAGGGAGAAACGGCACAAGGAGCCAATCAGTTGTGCAAGAACCATGCTGATAGGAGGAGATAGCAGAGTGACAGGTATAAGCTCATAAGTCTGCTGCTTCTTCTTTCACTGTTCAGTCACAAGGTCGACCTGTGAGTGTTACTGAACTGCACTGTAGATCTTTTGCTGTGGGATAGTGCTGTGCAAATGGACTTAAATACAAATCTTTTGGTAGGTAAAACAGCTCCCTTATATGTATTTTAATTGGGTATCAAGCTGTTCAGTTTAGCTTTAAGGTAAAATAAACCTCAACAGTGACAATTGAGCCACCAAAGATCTTGCTGTAATAAGTCTAGTAGACATGGTTGTGAACCACCGACACATGATCTCCTCTTATTTCGGCACTGACAGGGGAACAATCCAGACAGCACACTAGAAAATTCCAACCTGGGCTTTTGATTTTGTTTTACTGCAGAAGGTTCCCTGATTTCCTCTGCTGTTCTTTGCAGTATCCCAGAGACAGACCGGCTGCATTCACACTTGAGCGTTTTGGGGCAATATTGGAGCTTTTTGATTGTCACAGCTGCTTGTCTCCGAGGATCATGTGAGCATAACTTATTGTCCTCCCTAAACCAAAACGAACAGGGTTAAAAAAATTGTGCTTAGAGTTCTTCTTTAAAGTGAATAAAACAAAGCTCAAGTTACTTACAACAATCATATTTTTTTTTATAACCGTCCTTGATTGGAAAGAACATGCTCCTTGACAGGGGGGGTTGATTTATTAAGGCAAATAGAATGTTCACTTTGCAAGCGAATGAGGTGAAGCTCTACTGACTTCCATCATTCAATCATGTTCAAGCAAAAATTCTGGTTTGCTTTTTTTTGATTGCGCATGATTGGGTATTCTTTGCAAAGGGAATTTTCACCACATTCGCCAAGGAATTTCTCTTGCAGAGTTCAAATTCCTTTCCAAAGCGGACAACCTATTTGCCTTTAGTAAATCAACCCCATGTGGTCTAACATGGCTCATAAAATGCAAAAGAGAAGCAAGGTCAAGATATTGGATTACAGCGTGTTGTGAGATTACTGTTAGATGTCACAAAGCACAGCTGAATCAGACAACATTTTCTTTTTTTAAATAGCTAAGTTGATTCTTTGAAAACATATTTACATATAGTATGTACCAATGTTAGAGGATAAAAAAAAGACAAATGTATCCTTATTTTCCAGTGGAGTAATCTTTTTTTTTTAAACCAGAAGGCAATTTCATTGCTTTAGCTACTTTTTGGCTTGGCGAATATGTACAGTAAAATGCATAGTTACATCATTTGCAATATTTCTAGATGAACAACAAAGCTGCTTGTTTTTAGAAAAGCATTGGAAATGTCCAGTTCATGTGAAGCTCTGCACAGGACTTACCTACAGATGTCTGTCTGATGGGTAGTTGGTACAGATTTATTTAATGTTGATAGAAACCCTAACAGAATAACATTTATTTGCACCGTATATCATAAATATTTGCAATTTAAAAAAAAAATTAATTCTGCTTTTACTTTTTTGAATCCCATATCTCAGCGCTGCTTATCTTCTGCAGCATTTTTGCAGCCACTTCCTATCTATGTGTATATACATGAAATTCAGCCATGATTACATGGTTTCCTGATGGTAACAACAATGGACTATGCCTAGGTAACATGTGTCACTTAAGCTGGCCATACAACTGTAGAATTTTGTTTAAAAAATGGGTTTTTGGAACATTTGTTTCGTTTTTTTGATAGTTAATTGGTTGCTCCTTTTTAACCATAGTGAAGAAAAATAATCAAAGCAGGATCAGGATGAAAACATTTTCTTGATCAAACAAAAGTAAAACCAGTGAATCTGGTTTTCATTCGGTAAACTCCATTCATTCCAAAATCGAATGTTAAGATCAAACACAATTTTGAATACAATTTATTAAGTCTCTGATGGCATTATCGAATGTTCTGACGAGATTTTTCTTATGAATGTTCATATTGAAATCTACCAGTGAATGGCTAGCTAAAAGAAGAACTCCAGGCAAAAGTGTTCTTAACCCTTGCAGTGGGGCTTCCACAGCACTGCAAGGGTTAAGTGCTAACATAAAAAAAAGCTCTAGCCACCCGAACAGCTGAGCCGGCTCCCTGCTTCACTGGTCTCTGAAGCCTATGTCTTTGTAATATCCCCTTTGCATACCATACCGATGTACCCCAAAATCCAACGGGTGCTGGAACAACTGGTGGATGGCGCCACAATATACAATCTTATAGATACAATCACATATCTTCTAGATGGTCTCTAAAGCCTGTCTCCTCATATGTGGCAGCATTGGCATGTTCCCCAGCATCTTCATGTCTATACACTGTGTATAGAAAATTATGATTTACGGGACCGAAGACTGCTGCAGCAGAGGGGAGAGAGGCTCCAGAGACTGGTCTAAAGGCAAACTGGCTAAAAGGATTGGGTGAGTATAATTTTTTTTAACCTAGACAAAAATCGAGCAGTTAACCCTTGCAGTGCGGGGGTAGCCCGGAAATATTTAATTCAAATTCTGCCCGAAGTTCTGTTTGAAGTCTCCATAGAAAGACCACGTGACAGGGTGCCAATGCAGAAATACAATCGGGAGAGAGGGACAGAGCGCTGTCACACTATAGCAGGAAGTGCTTAAACAAGGCCCTTCATGGCAGGATCACCAGGTATTATTTTAATGAAAGCTGCAGATTTCAAAACATTTTAAATGACTTTTGAAATGACACATATGTTAAAGGTTATAGGAGAGTACAGTAATTTGGTATACTTTAAAGACTGCTGAACATACAATGCCTGTCCCTTGCATATTTGTCTGCAACTGTAGTTTCTTGCTTATGCCTTCATGCAGCTATGCCTGCCGTGTTAAATGGGTGCCATGTGTCATTTTCTATATTTACGGCAACACTGAGGCTTATCACTACAAACTGTGTGATGTGCTAGGACTACTCATACTGTTTAATAAGATAATGGGATTTTGTTTTTCCATTAATCTCATACGTCTGGCGGTGCAATTATTTACAGATAATTATCCCTCTGAACTAGATTAAATATAATTTTGATATTTTTTAAAACCAAAGTTCTAAATTAATAAACCGTATTAAATAGTTCACCAAACTTTACGTGTATAATTAAGTAGCTATTTAGTCCAGAAGCGCTGTCAAGTCTTTCATTTACTGCCAACCTCTCCTGATTGCCTGAGGCATTCTATGGAACTGATAGGGAGAAAAGCCATTTAACAGGAATTCTATCAAATATGCATATCTCTAGGCTCTGCTAAAGAAAAATAGAATGACTCATTTTGGAATGTCATGCAGATTTTTTTAAATAATACTGATTGCTTCCTTTTCACACTGAAAAGTTAATGATCATTATCACAATCAACCTTCGTAGCCCTGTCACATACAGGAAACTATGGGAAGGTGACATATTAGGCAGTTAGGCCTTTAATCCATCTTCATTGGGTAATACATTGGTGGCAATAAATGATACTATATGTAACATATAATAAGCTTAAAGCAGATCTCCGGGCAAATCAAATCTTATCCCTAGCAGTGGGGCTACCTGCCTGTAATCCCCAGCTGATTTATTTACAAACAGGAGCAGGGGGTCGGTCCGGCGAACTGGCCTAATTTGCCAGTTTGTTCAGTGGGTCATCAAACCACAAACAGGATGAGTTCAGGTTGAAGCTCATCCCTAGTGACAACTAAAAAGACATTTTTATTTATTTACATGCCAACCAGGAAAATACAGCAGTATATCCTACAAAAACTCCCACCACTTGGGCTATATAAAAGTGTAGTGTTGTTGGGTGTTATGGGTAAAACCTTCAATTTATTTCCAGTTTTTATCAAGAAATCCAAAAAGCTAAGTTAAGTGTGGCCCTGTACACTACAATCTGATTGTATAGTCTCTGTACAGTATCCTTTATTTTTATGTAATATAAGGACAAGCATAAACCATACATTTAATTTGCATCCCACCACACAAGCCACCATATTACATACTTGTTGGTAGCTCTAAAGGGATTATACAATCTTATTGTATAGTATATGGTCAGCTTGAAAACCCTGGGTCACCTCTACAGAAAATAGATCATCAAAGCTTGCATCAGATAACCAATATTCCCATTCAAAATGTGTGAAATATCTAATATTAAATAAAATATATAAACTCAAAGGTGAGAAAGAAATAGCATATATGTGTACCACGTTATGGACAAAAGAAAATAAACGTAATATTGCTGCTCATAATTACCAATCAAAAATTCTCTTAATTTTTTCTTTGCATTATGGGCTTGTTCACACCATCTTCAGATTTTTAAAATTCGCATCAAAAATGCAAACACAGTAATTCCAATGGTTTGAAAGAACATGTTTCTGACATGTTCCGTTATGTAGCACTGAAAAAAATTAGAGTACACTCTACTTTTTTTTAATCGCACTGCAACACAACGGAATTGAGCGGTGTGAACTGGTCCCATTCACACCTATACATTTTTTGGGTTACCTTACATTGGCATCCGTTGACATCTGTTGTAAAATGGATTGCAATGGATCACAACAGATCTGGTGTGAATGGGGTCTTAAACTCACTGGGGTCTATTCACGAAGCAGCCGAAGGATCTAGCCGTAGCTTCTCAAAAAACGGTCACCTCCCTTCTTCCTGAGGAAGCTTTGGCAAAATATGGAGAATATCCTGGTGGCAGCGATCCTCACTGCAGCAGAGAAGAGCCATCAAATAATGAAATGTGAGTGCCATTTGGTGCTGCTGTATTATGAGTCTAGGCCAGCATGATGACACACCAGGGGGTGGATCCTTGATAGCCTGGGCACATAGCGTGGGGGGGAATGATGCTGGCTGTCATTCAACCCAGCGGTGGATGGTAACAAACAGTGGAGGAGGACATCTCCATGGAACATGGAGATGATAAGTAGTGCAAAAATACTTTTTTTTTAATGGGGAGTTAAACAAATAGATGGAGATCTGCTTTAGGTTAGGTCAAGTTGGACTTACAAAGTTTTGATCTTGGAGACACATTTTAAGACTCTAGTGCCACTTTACTCATTATTTGCAATAAACTAGTACTATTAGGCTATCTTCTTTCTATTTTGACTACTAGTTTTTAACACTGCATATCACCATAGTTCTCTAGGCTGCTAGCATTTCAGAAGATCTAGTATTTGATTATGTCTTCCAACTGCTGCTGAGTGGACCATAGTGGCTGGAAAAAGCCCATGCAAAAAAGTTGAGAATAACAAGTTACACTAATATAGTGCCCTATTCAGAAATTGACCAGCAGCTATAATCTCAACCACAATTCTATCATGCTGACATTATTGCCACAAAAATAATTTTCATTTAATACATATGATAATTATTTGGAACAGACTAATTTTACATACTTGCCCTGTAGGTGGGCTTGTTGAGATATACAGTATTAGCAGTGTGCATCTGTATTTGGCAAAAATATACTACTTTACTGTGCTAAAAATTAAAAACAATATCATTCCAAACAGCAAGATGGCAATTTGTGTAAAATTAATGTTACATTTCATATAAGGTGAACAAAACAAGGATTTGATCCTGTTAACATTCTGTAACAGTATCACAGGCACTGAGTTTTTTTTTCAAGTTGCATACCATTCTTTTTACTGTCTTTCCTGCTTGCTCGGTGTGAGTGTACAAAAATGTACCTATGATATGCACTGCTTCTTTTTGCATGAATTTGATATATTTATGTGAATCTCATCTTTGTGTTTGTCGGTAGGCTTGGAAACAGGCATACGATGTAAGCAAGAGGGAAAACCAGACCATGCAAAATTTATTTTCCAACTGATATACACATGGAAAATTACACAGGTGATGTGAAATGTCTTTATGTGGAAAATTAATGTTCATTTTAATGCTATGCATATCATTTTTAGGATGGTCAGATCTTACAAGGTTGTGTTTACATACTGCGTTTGTCATATGTAAAATTTGCGTGTGCAGTAAACACTTATAAATGTATGATTAAACATAATAAATACCAATGACAATACTAGATCTGTTTGATTTATAACTTGTCTTGCTTGGAACCTTGTGTTGCACAACTACTTTTCCCCATGCTGAAGCAAGATTTTATAAAATTCAGTTGAAAAAAAAAATAATGGGCAAAGGTCATCTGCCTTCAAATATTGTGTGATCTGTATCCTAAAGTAGGCTATACACTGCAACCAAAATACACACAGTGGGTGCCCCTGTCAGCACACTTCCGCCCAGCATCCCTCGATCAGCTGATTGAAGAAGCAGCTGCAATCCCCATTTCTGTATTCTGACAGTACGCATTGGCCGCTGTCAGAATACAATGGAAACAGAGGGGGATTCCTCATCCACGCTCGTAGGCGTTAATAGAGGAATCTGTGTATACCCAGCTTGAAACAAAGTAAATGGAACACTACTGTCTGAGAGCTGAGGTTTTGAACTTCTTTGGTTCAAAGTCTTTGTAAGGACTTATAAACCTAAGCACTGTAAGGACTTATATACCCAATCACATGCTAATTCACCACTGGAGCTGTCCACTCTATCGAAATCTAAATAAAAAAGTTTGGGCTTTAGCTATTCCCAAATGACATGGGCCTATTGTCAGTGAACCAAATATTTTGTTAACGGAAACCTTTTTTTTTGGATGCACCAAATAATAGTTCAGTTTTGAAGTGAAAGATACAACTACTGTGGCAATTGTAAAATAAAATTCACAAGTGAGCACAAAACAACACAATCTGCACCAAATACATAATGTTACAGAAAATGAGTTTGTCAATATTTGCCAGAATAGAAATGTGCAGTGGTGTGCCAAGAGGATAATGGTGCAAGACAGTTGCACATTCTACTATGTGCCAAAAAAACTGCATGCACTACAACAGAATCGTTGGACATGCAACATGCCAAAAGATTTCAAGTGCATCATTTCTCATTCCTCAACAACCACCAATCTTCATTTATCTGACCCATTATTATTTTCTAAACCAAACAGCTTTCATTTCTCTGGCTTCTTTTATTATGTGTCTTTCCTTTTACATTGTAAATATATTTCCTGAACTATCTTATAATGAAGTTATGTGTTCAGTTGCAAGGTGACAGCATTGTAATTAGGGATGCACAGATACCAAGTACCATACTTGGTGCAAATACAAGTACAGATACTTTTCCAGCTCCAAGACTAGACTAGAGAAAAACTCAAAAGTTAGGAGGCAGCTCCTGGGATTTGTGCATCCCTGTTTTGTTCTGAGAAACTCAGAAGGTTTTTTTTAAAAAAACATCACATCCCTGTTTGCTTTAAACCCAGCAATACACTGAGGCAGCAACTGGTTCACCCAAAAGACCCAATGCCAAAACACAAGATGAACAACATTGTGTATGCAGTCCAGTGCAGTGAGGAGTGTTCAGAATTGTATGTCGGTGAAACAAAACAGCAGCCACACCAGTGTACGGCACAGCATAGAAAAGCCAATCCCTCTGGTCAGGATTCAGGAGTATACCTACATATAAAGAAAAAAGGTCACTCTTTTGAAGACAGTCAAGTACGCATCCTAGACAGGGAGGAGGCCTGGTTTAAAAGAGGTGTGAAAGAGGCCATTTATTTAAGAATAGAAAAGCCAAGCTTGAATAGATGTGGGGTTGTGAGACATCTATTGTCTGCCACCTACAATGCTGTTTTAACACCTCTCTCTGGGCAGGTTAATAACACCTCCTAGCTCCAATGATGTAAATGCAATCAGCATCTGGTTGTGATTAACAGATTATGTGGATTGGAGCAACATTCACCATATTTATTCCCAGAGAATTGTTGTACAAGTCATTCTGAATTGAGAAAGCAGGTCGGATGAGCAGTGAAGCGCCTTCAAGAAAAATACAAGTCCAGTTGCCTTGACTTACTTTTTACAGGTAATGCAGACTAATGATTTCAGGACAGTAGTGGAGCGCCAGGACCCAGTTGCAGCTGCAATCGTGCAACCCTGGTAGTTCTCGTGAAAATGCCAAGTATCCGAACTGGTATCTGTGGATCCCTAATTCTAATCTGTTGCACAAAATATGAATTTCTTAAAGTGGATCTTTACCCATATCTTTAAAATAACAGCAAACCCATCTTTAGAAATGTTTAGTAATGACAGTCTAGATACTTCTAGATAATTGCCGGCTTTGTATACTTTGCATACCAGGGATGCAAGGATATCGTTTTTTCGGTATCGAGTTAGAGTACCGATATTATATTTCACTACTCGCCGATACCGAGTACCGATACGGTACTTCCGGTAGCATAGAGTCGGCTTCCCGGTCAATCAGAAGCCAGGCGGCATGTCATTACCCACCGCCCGGCTTCTTGATTGCCCGGAAAGCCGACTCCATTCTGTTTGGCCGGCTCGATGCTGATTGGCCGGGAAGCCGGCTTCCCAGCCAATCGGCACCGAGGTCGGTCAATCAGATCTGAGAATATGGTGACACCACCCCCACCCTGCAGGCACCTCATTCCCCTCACATAGATCCTTAGCAGCAGTCATTACTGTACCAGTTTGGCAGACACCACTCTCCAAGCTCTCCCATGCCCACATGATCGGCCCTCAGCCTGCTACTGCGCATGTGCAGACTGCCCAGCGCTCTCATTCAGATGTGCAGTAGCAGGCCGAGGGCCGATCACGTGGGCGCTGAGCACTCAGGAGACGTGGGCACATCCCGGAGAGCTTGGAGAGCAGTGTCTGCCCAGCTGGCCAAGGGACTGGTACGGTAATGACTGCTGCTAAGGATCTGTGTGAGAGGAATGATTTGTCTGCAGGGTGGGTGTCGTGTCAACATTTTATCAGATTTATTTGCCCGGCTTGACACTGATTGGCTGGTAAGCTGGCTTCCTGGCCAATTCAGCATCGAGCCGGCCAAACAGCATGGAGCCAGCTTCCCGGCTCCATGTTCCCTCGTGGCACTGCTGGTCAGAGGAAATCACCCGGGAAAGTTATAGGATTATTAAGGCGACTATGATTACTCGCCCAAATACTCAGTATTGGCACTGTTATTGGTATTTGCCATGTTAACTAAGGGCAGACTACGATATATTTAATTCCTGGAACTCTGGCACATGTGACTAGAACATGTGACCATGCACATCATCTCAGGGGAGCAAAATGCCTTTCCCTGAGATCTCATGAGATTACAGATGAGATTTCCAGTAATGTTCTGCTGATGTAATCTTCCCAGGATGCAACGCTTGGGCATGATTAGATAATTTGTGCCAAAATGGACCAGGAAATCAATAAACTCTATTTGTAAGGTCGGCTTTAAGTAACATTTAAATAAAAAGAGGTAAAGAAACCTAATGGTCAAATGATTGTGTATTATTGGGGTATAAACAAGTAAATATTGAGAATCTTTTGACAAAAGTGAAAAGTATTTTTCATTCATAAATAAAATGCCAGACAATGTTGTAGATGTTATCAACATATAAAATATACACATGATATAATACATTTCTTAATGAATATGTGTTTGCGTTTTACTACCAAATTAAAAAGTATGGTTTCTGGGTTACACACACTTTGTAAATCACTTTATGTGGCTGTTTGTTTGCTACCCAAGCAATTACTATGGAAACATATCCCTATAAATCTTGTGCACTGCACCGGAGCGACTGAACACTTCCTAAAATATCCCTGTGTACACATGTACTTTCATCTTTTTATCAATGTTTCACAGGTAACTTGATTAATATATTATTAATTTTTAACTCATATCATACCCACTCTTCATGGGTGCTATTGAAACCTAAATTGCATATATTTAATCAAACATCTGTCACCCACAGCGGAGGATGCTCACTAGGCATCAATAAACCTCCTGTGTTAAGGAGATATGGGAAACTCAATGCTGCAGAAGTTAATGCTAGATACATATTAGGGTTTATGATTATCTGAAAGAGATCAAACTCTTCAAAGACCCTTTTATCACCCAAGTTGCACAAATACAGCTTAGCAGAGAGACGCCAAATAGGCAGTGAAGCACATTACTGGTTTATTTAAGAATATTAATGGAAAAGACAAAGTAATCAAAATTTCCGACCCACTGCATTGCTTTTTTGAAGCCATAAGGTCAGCTTAGGTTATCATTTGTTATGATCTGCCCCCAACATTGTGAGATCGCCACTGCGTTGCATTGTTCTCCCTGATCAAGAGAAAGCAGGCTGCTTGTTGCCTGCAGATGCAATTAATGATGAGCTATCCATTTTACAGTAGCACTGGTTTTACATTTACAATAACCAGAGGACATGAATGACTACAGAGGTAGCAGGTCTTAAAAAATAATGGACTGGTTTGAGAGAATTATTAAAATGTTGCTGTCCTGTATTTTGATAATATCCAATATATTGCAACACATCAAATGATAATGGGTGCAAATTACAAACATGAACAGAAAAAAGACACAAGAGCCACTGATATTGATAAGTAGTTACATGCATGTTATACTCTCTATGGTTTGTTTTAGCACTGGGCTTTGAACACTATTTACTTTATTATATAGCGCAGCAATGCAGGATCTGCATATGCAATTTATATATAGAACACATTGGCTGCAGTCACTGTTCGACAATTTTGCACCTGGCTCTTATGACAAAAGTTGACAGCTCCAATTTGTGCTGACTCACAGAACATATTTCAGGGTTGAAACTTTGTTTTAAATTCAACTGGTCCAATTTTAGCTCCAATTTGTGCTGACTCACAGAACATATTTCAGGGTTGAAACTTTGTTTTAAATTCAACTGGAAAATTTAAAGTGTACTCTGAGGGATTATTCTGGCAATTAAGTTATCCACAAAGAGTATACATACTGTAAAGATCCTTTACAGTAAAGTCCTAAACTATGCAGACATACGAGCCACTACACCATAGGCATAGTTGAAGATTCTCTGATCCTGACTTCAGTTGGATGTAGAATGTTTTTAAAATGTTCTAAAGATGTATAGGAGAAACTGCCCTATAAGCCCCTAGCATGCTTATTTAATTGAAAATGATTTTCAGCTGCATCACTACATCTCTGTCTCCCAGTGACAATTGTCAAAAAGCTGCCCATGCTGGTGCCTTAAATAGGTTGTATAGCATATTATGACATGACAACAAATGGTAAACAAGTGCCCATTTATTGACATTGCATTTCTTATATATCTACAACTATAGCTGATAATAGGATTTATCTATTACATATAAAAGACCAATAGTAGTATTTAAATAGGTCTCGGGACAAACACAGAAGATACACTTTGTTAGCCACCGTGTGCTTGTATGAATACATACAATATATAAAGGGTTATCCCCCCCCCCCTAAATATCCAGTAATTCGCAGGAAAGGTTGTATTTCATGAATTCCTTTACATGTGATTGGGTGTCTAAAGTGCATACTGGTTTACTTAGCCACAAGTCAAAATGACTTGTTTAGTAAATCAACCTAAAAGTGTTTAATAGCAGTTGTTGCTATTCTCAGGTAGACAGGCCATAATTATAGTAATAGGTTTGACACCCCTTCTAGTTTTTGCTTGGACTACATGTATTTATGGCCTGTCATATGCAAAGGAAGCCACATGATTTAAACTGTACAGTCTTTGAGCCTAGTAGTCGTGCAGGATGGAAATTCCATAGGCAGTGATTGTTTTGCTGTACAACATCAAGCCCACTCATCTTCAGCAATGAGCACATTCTACTGTTAACCGGTTCAATGCCAGTAAATAATTCAACAGACTGTGAATAAGATTGCACACACGTCCTGGAGCACAAATCTTCCTGTTCTGTTTGTTGTCTAGTATTTCGTATAGTATTTAAAATGTTATATCAATAAAAAAATATGCAATTACAATTACTACATTTTATTAAAAAAGGATAAGTATTGTCCTATTTAATACTTGTATGTTTTGTATATGTTTCTATTAAGTGTATGGTTTTAAAGTTTTCATCCTACCAAACAATAGACCGAACAAACCTCAGTTATCAAGAGGTTTGGTGAACTCAGCAGGAAGTCCGTGAACACCAAACATTTTGCCAAACCCTTTTAAGATCTATATGAACTGAATCTTTCTATTTTTTCTCTCGTCTATTTCAAGGGTAAAAGCTATTGTTAAAGAATTGCATAGGTAGCAGAGCACTGTCATGCAAGGGCAACATTGAAAATAGACAAATCCTTCAAACAACATGCTTGGGGGAAGCCTTAAAGGAGAACTATGAGGCGAGTGCTTTTCACTCACCTCATAGTTCTAGCCGACCTGTGACAATGAGACTGTCACAGGTCGGCTCAGTAGATCGGTTCGCTCACCATTGATCCTGTCACGGCTCTCTGCTGACGGCAGAGAGCGATCCGGGACGGTCTGACTTTTTCTTAGAGGTGGCCCGAACCTGGGCTTGCGTGCCAGCCAAGAGGGCCCCGCGTGCCATAGGTTCGCCACCACTGTTATAGTCCATCACAGGAGTGAGCTTTGAGCGGTGGCTACTTTACAACACACACAGGGACCATGGGGAACAAAAGAAGCCACCCTCCAGAAGGAAGGGCAGTGTCAGCACCATTTTGGAGATGATTTGAGTATCTACAGCCGGGTGATATACAAATAAGATACATTTTTGTTAATAATTAGGGTACTTGAATGTATTTTTAAGATTTAACTCCTAGTGTCACTTTAAATTGAGACAGGGTAGTTATCCAGGTAATAGTAAGTACAGTTGAAAATGATTTAAACTAATTGATTTTTTAATTTATTTATTTGAAAGGTTTATTATATAGGATTATATTTTTGTATGTGGAATTAAAACAAATTAAAAAGGACAGGAAGTGAAGGGAAATATCCCCAACAGGATACAGACAGCAAAAATGACCCTACCCATACTTGTTTGACTATACGTACAGATTTTTTTAATAAGGGAAATTAAATATTTTACCTGATTTTTGTCTATTTTGAAAACACAGTAGTCTGAATTTACCACTTTACATGTGGGGTCAATAAAATCTAATCTTAACCTATTAATGTTATAGGTACTGCTCTGCCATCTAGTGGTTTATTGCATTATTGCACAGAATAATATAAGTGGAACCATCAATATTTGCCACATTTTATCTAAAGCACTGTGGCACATGTAAGCATAATCAAATTATATATATAATATATATATATCCATATATATATGGATTAAAAAACTTTTTCTGTGTGTGACCTATACTTTACATCACATTATTTCTATGTACTAATGAGCACTATGTATGTTTCATGCCATTTGGCTGCCAAGAGTTTTTGGTTTCAAATCAGACAGACCTTGTCTGGTAGGCATGCAGGGAGATAAGTAAAACAGTAAAGCACAATTCTTATTGTGTAATATGCAAATATGCATCTATTTATAATTATGAACTTTTCATAAAAACAGATATTTAAAAGTTGTAACTAATTTATAACTAATTTTGCTCACTTACTGGTTAGATTATTTACATTATGTTCACAGTAAAACTATTTAAAAGTCTATTGTTCTCCTTTGGAATTTGTTTAACCACTTTGACCACGGTGTTAAACCCCCTTCCTGTTCAGGCCATTTTTTAGTATTCAGTGCTGCGG
The DNA here is from genome assembly GCF_000935625.1 of Nanorana parkeri. NCBI lineage: Eukaryota > Metazoa > Chordata > Amphibia > Anura > Dicroglossidae > Nanorana > Nanorana parkeri. The sequence continues at coordinate 157,497 of NW_017307337.1, forward strand.
TACTTTGACTGACATTTATTCAGTCTTACTATGACGTACTGAAATGAATTTTATATAATTTTTTGGGGACACACAGAGCTTTATTTTGGTGGTATTTAATCAGCACTGGGGTTTTTATTTTTTACTATATAACAAAAAAAGTACTGAAAATTTTGAAACAAAAACCTGTTTCCCTGTGAAATGTTATGAAACATTTACTATTACCCCAATTTTTTGGTAAAATTTTAAAGACAGGGTCACGTCGAGTAAAGAGACACCAAACATGTCAAGCCTTAAAATTGTGCACCCCCGCAAAATCACAAAAAACGACTACACCAAAAACTGTCCATAGCTGATGCTTTAAAAGCGTTTACAGCTCATCAGTTTAGTGTTATCAGTGATTGATGGCCCTAAAATGTTTGCTCTCACTCCGACATTCATGGTGATATGTAACATGTGTGGCACAATGGGCGCAATCATCGTTTTCACAAGTAGGCGCACCCTACACCTGTTTGCGTGTGTATGTAGGGGGCGGGAGATTTTAGAAAATGTTTTAGTTTTTTACTTTTATATGTGATTCAATTTTTTTATGCTTCTTTCATTTTTGTAAACGTTTTTTTTTTTTTTTTTACACTTAACTTTATTGCTATTACATAGGGGGCTAAGAATCCCTCTGTGTGATAGCCAATTTGCGTGCTTCTTTATGGAGACATCAGGGGTCTCCAAGAACCCTAATGTCACCTAGCGAACCCCCCAGAGAAGCTGATGAAGCAGAGATCTGCTTCACCAGCTTCTCCCCGGCTTCTGTAGCCGGGAATGACAGCTGAATGCGGAAGGGATGTAATATACATCACTTCCTGCATTCTGACACCAGAGAGGGAATCAGAGGGAAATCGTATACTGATTATCCCTTTGATCTCTGGTGATCTCTCGTGCCAGTCCCGGCCTGCAGCGGGCACAGCGGATCTCGGGACTGTCGATGACGGCGGTGGGGGGCTCACACCAGCAGAAAATACAAGCGATCGGGTTTCTCTACAGATGCCAGAACGCTTGTATGTTAACATCCATCGCTGGCTGTTTAGATTTTTGACAGTTGCCTCACTGGGGGCAGGGAGGGACGTCTGAAAATGCCCACCCGCATCTACAAGCCTCCTGTCCAGCCGTTTAAGTATGGCCGATGGACGGGAGGTGGTTAATGAAAGAAACAGACATGAACGGAGTGCTGCATATTGCTGATGTAATGTACTGTTACTGTCAATTTTGTTAATTGCTTGTTGACACTGCTGCATTTAATGTGCTATTTAGCCTGAGATATCATGGATTTCTTTCTTGGCTCTATTTACCATGATACCTCAATACTCTGATTTTAAGATTTCTTAAAAGATTTTGTAAGCTACAACATTCACAAGCTCAATAAATATCTAACTCTTCGGCATCAACTTCCTTGCTGAGTAAGCAGTGTGAGTATACAATGGTAATACCTTGTTACTTAGTAACAGTAATAGATAAGGTTGAAAAAAAATACACTAATCCATCAAGTTCAACCTCTGTGAGTGTGAGTATTATGCATTTAATAAAGAGGAAGGTAAAAAAAAATAACACATACTGTATGTATAATAGGGCAGCATACAAAAGCTTTGATATTCAGTAACCCATAGCAGTCAATGACATTTCACCTTTTAGGAGTTTAATAAAAGATTGTTTATAATAGTCTGCTGTTTGTTACTAAACTCTTCTCATTGATTCTACACTTGTTAACAGACGGGCCCAATTTACTAAAGACAATGCATATATGCTGTCAAATCAATGCATCCTGAAACCTGGTTGAATGCCAAAAATGTGCTCTCACAATATTTACAAGGCACACAGGTATCTAATGGAGATGCAGAACACAATGATAGTGTAGATGCATAGTAAGTAAAAAGGTCCATATCGCCTGCTTTGTGGGGCATTACAGTGTATACAGACATGCCACTGCAATCACCTATACACACTGCTCAGTGTAAATACATGCTGTTACAAATAGCTATATTTAAAGTAGAACTGAAGTCAAAACATTTTGAGTTTTCAGTTAGGAAGGGTATAACCCCTGTCACCTTTTTATGTCATCTGTGTCACATTAGAAAGATTACCCTTCACTTCCTGTCCGATAGCCACAACATGAAGTGAGAAAGAAATCCTTACAAAGAGGGAAATCACTGGTGGTCAGCAGGGTCGCCAAAACTAGTGCCCCCATTGGAAGATTTTAAATCTATTCCTGTTCTGGTAACAACCATAATTTGGGATTTTCTTTCACTTTAAGTGATAATGGTCACCAGGACAAAGTGAGGGTGAATCTCCCTATTGAGGACACCTGACACCTGAGCAATAGACACCTGACAGGTGTTCTAATTGTCCTCCAATCTATCCAAAAGTGTTGGCTTCAGTTGCTCTTTAAACTGCCTTATTTGCCAACAACATTGCATATGGGTTTTGTAAGCTGCTTCTATGTTTTGTATGTGCACCTTTCATATGTAGCGATCAATCATTGTGCTTTTTACATTACACTTTTTTTTTTATATACAGACCACTTTTTTGCTTAGTTCTTCTTCTCTGCATGTAAGACCTAAAAACTGCATTAAAGTGTATATAAACCTAATGTAATCTCAAAGGTCATTCTAATATTTTTAAATCTGCAGCTTCCATTAAATAATACTTCATGATCCTGCCATTCAGGCACCTCTGGTTATAGGGTTACAATGCTCTGTCCATGTTTTGCAATTGCCCTTCTGTGCTGGTTTGTTGTCAAATGACATTGCAAGTGACCATTTCCACCCATATAACATAGACATGGTCCACTGGTGTCACCCTCAGGAAGCCTATACTATCGGTTTCATGTCGGGGTTCATGGACCACATGACTGTAGACCATTGGGCAGAAATGAGATGTAGGAATACAAAGGTGCCAGAGCAGATGACAGGAACGTAGCTGAAACACAAGCCGAGGTTGGTAACAGCTGGGCAGCGGAGTACCAAATCAGGAAACAGGAACAGCATTGAGAATACAAGCTGCGGTCAGAGACAGCTGGGCAGCAGAAGGACCAGAAAGCAGTAAGCAGAGTCAAATAGGCAGGCTGAGGTCACAAGAGTAGGCAAAGGTCCACCGGCAGGTTAGCAGGCATAAATATAACTATACATTTATGAAAAACTGAGGATCGGCTAAAATACCCTTGGGAGAGACAGAGGCACCAGAGAAATAGAGGAATTAATTAAAGATCGTTCATTCAACAGAAATATCTGGAGAGTGGAAAAAAGAGACAAACTACACGGAGGGGAGAGCACGGATTATTACCGAACTCACAACGCATATATTTGTTATGAACTTGTACACCAAAAACTGTTTTTCTTTTATGATTTTTAGTCATTTACTTTATAAATTACAGTAACATGTGTTTATATATACATATACTTTCCACAAATATATATTTTTTATGGATTAATATAAAATTTAAGTGAGGACATGTAGATAGCACTTTCCACTGTTGCTTACTCGACAACGAGGATCTATAGGAAGGAGTATTCAGGGAGCTTGCTTTGTATTATCACACATGATGGTTGTGTGCACTGATGGGGTATGCATTTTATGCTTGTTTTGCTCCCTGAGCTTTTTCTCATATTATAAGAAAGTTGTTGATACATGAATTCAGATTTTTTTCGATCTATTGTTACTGCCAATTTTGATTAGGGGGGGAGATAGTGCAGTGTTTTTTTAGGTAATCGATATTCGGATGAGAGGATTTAGGTTTTCTGATTTATTCACTGCAGGTGTCATTTACTGATTGAGGGAAGGGAACATAGGGGAGATATCGCAGTGTTTTTCATGTTAGCAGGCAAGTCGGGTGATACATGGGAAGGCAGAATTAATGGGTCAAGTCACAGTTAATCAGGAACTAGCTGAAGACCACTCAGCAATCTTTCTGCAGTGCTTTACTTTTTATAATCTGTTTAGCCTCAACACCAGTGCCAACAGTGCATGCTTGTTCAAGAGCCACAAGGCACACGCGTTCAGATGCATGCTAATGCACATCTGTCAGTCACCCTATGCACAGGGCCATGCATTGACTTTCTTGTGCTGAAGTGAGCTGGGCTTTCTTTAGACAGTGCTTAAGCAAACGTAGCAAACTTTAGTAAACTAGAGAGTTAGGTAAAAAAATACAAATTATTTCTACATAATGTTTCTGCATTCACAAACTTTTTGCAACCATTTGTATTGCATTATTGTACAGTCCTGCAGCAAGAAACCTCCTACGGATGAGCCAGTTCTTTATATAGACTGCTAATCTTGAAAAGTACTGTACTTGTACTTCCTAACCACACAGAGCCCTATTCAATTAAGTAACATACTGTACAATATGCACACTTCCTATTAGTGTGTTATTGTTTACACTGACAAACCTACTCTGTTAGAGCATACATACTGTACCTATGGCGAACCTGACATCAAATAAAACATATGCTTCTGCGTCATCCTTTTTTGTGTCTGGCTAGTATTAACTGGAACTTCCTATCTGCTGTTGTCCATTTGTTTCCAGGACACAGTAAGTAACAGTAAAAGAAGTGACTTCCTAAGTAGATTGATCTTTGTCACCTCATTACAAGGTCAACATTCCAATCTTAAATAAACAGGTCTATTGTAACCAATGTACTGGTCTGATGTTAGTTACAGGTGTACTTTGTCTAATATACATGGCATGCTGTGTAAAAAGGAGGTTTCTCAAATTTCACTGCAAAAGTGGAAATACACTTTAAGCTTTATAACATCATCCTGCTTAGTTTGATGATGGCATTGCATCACACTCTACATTGTCTCAAACACTGATATTAAAAAGTTTTTTTGAGGAATTCCATTTATTTGCAGTCTACACTCTGTAGTAACAAGGATTACATGAAGTAAGAAAGTCTCTGGTCTTCCTTTAATGTAAATAATAATGGGCACATGTTACATAGATCACATTTTTGTGTGATGTCCCTTAATTCCTAGCAATGGCAGGGCTCCATAGAGATCTGTAGTATTTGAACCTAAAGCTTTTTTTTTTGTCTCTGTATAAAAGTAAGGGACCTCAAGAAATGATTGAGTCAATATTTAAATACTTTATTACATCCCAAGAGCATTGCATATCATCAACCTATTATTCATCCAACATAATAAAAGGTGATCCATAAATTCAGTGTGATTATTCTTAAAATAAGGCAGTCCTTTTAATAAAAAAATAATCAATCAATCAACGCCATAGAGAAACTGAACTAATTGCACTGCATAAGCAGATGTAGACATTAGGTGTGCTACACATGCGCAAAAAAACTCCCCCACCCCATTCCTAGCAGCTCTACAGCCACATTTACTGGCAATTCCCGGCTGTCATTTTGACTTGCTTTATTTTCACAGGAGTAGATCTTTCTGCTCCTATGTAAATTGACACTGAGCCTCTGCAGTGTTAAGAAGATTTACAATAAAGCAATGTTATTATTACCTCATGGTAACTTTTCTGGTGTATTCATAGCAAACCAAAGGTGTGACCTTCAAATAATGTGAGGTAAAGGAACTTTACAAGTAAAAAAAAAAAATGGCGTCCTTTTTACCTTTTAGTAACCTTTAGTCAATCCTAATCATCCCTATTTACTTTGTTACATCTTTTGGCTATAGATGGCATAGAAAACTAAATTACTTTTTTCAAGACAATATTGCCCAGAGAAAGCATAGTTTGTAGTGTCAACGTTATTACCGAATCAGTAGTTCATTGCAGAAAGGTAAAAATTGCTCTGGTCCATAAGGGGTATGCAGGTTTGAGAGCTGAATTGGTTAAAGCCCAACTCTACCTTTCTCCCTCAGGCCCTTACAACATATTCTATGTATATACATTTTATTTTTGTGTTTTGTCCAGTCTACTGATGTCCCAAGTCCTTCCCCTTCTCCTCTTGTAGCAGCAGTAGTTTCTTCCTGGAGAATGCGGCACTCATGTGCATGCCATGCTGTGTCCAGCATTACTGTGGGCCCATGCAGATGTAATAAGGTGCTACCATGGGGCATGTCCATGATGGCCTGTGCTAACAGTAGCTGTGAGCACACTTGACTTGTGGATCCAAAGGTGGCCCTTTTAAGCTGAATACCTCTGTGCTATAATATTTGCAGTAGCTGGTGTGATCTTGTTAGCTATGAGCATAGTGGCACATGTTTTACAATGTTTTGCATTGGAAAATGCTGACATGTATGCACAACTTCTTCTTGTTTTTCCTGTAGGCATGACAGTTTTGCAGAAGGTCTTCCACACTTTCTAATCTGAAAGGTATGTACATTTATATGTATACTGTAGCATCTTTTTGACAGAAATTGCTGTTTTTTGGATTTTAAAACACCTTTAAAGTATATTTTCACTTGTTTATTTACATTTTTTGCAGTCAAATTTGATACAATGTGTTCCTATCCACACAGCATGCTTAACAATATTTTTTAAACTTTTCCCCATAGTTCTCCTTAGGGTAACGGGGGGGGTAACGGGAGGACACAAACTAGCGTCGCCGCAGCTGAAGCGGATCCCGCCAATTGTGCCGGGATCTGCCCAGCTGCATGACTGACAGCTGGCTCTGCCTATCTAGAGGCAGAGCCAGCTGTACCCGCCACTTCCCCCATCCGTCCTGCCAGTCAGCGCTGGCGGATCATAGCTGGGAGGGGGGAATCCAGCCCCTCCCCTGTCACGGCAGAGAGCCGTGACAGGATCGAGAGGTGAGTGAACGCTGGTATGTGTTCGCTCACCTCCCGATCTACTGAGCCGACCTGTGACAGTCTCATTGTCACAGGTCGGCTAGAACTATGAGGTGAGTGAAAAGCACTCACCTCATAGTTCACCTTTAAATAAAATATTTCTTACCTTTTAGATGTCTTTGTGGAGCAGGTTTGTGGACAGATTGGAAGCTTCTTTCTACAGTTTTAAATTTAAAGGAAACTCTGGCTGTCCCCATAGAAAGACTAGAGACACTCTGAGCTACCTCTCATTAACATACAAAGTTTCTAGATCTTTAACCCTTTGTTAAGACAGGCAGTGTTCAAATCTAGTTTACAAATTATGCATGCACTCCCTGTGCTTGTGTGGGTTTCCCCCGGGTACTCCAGTTACTTCACGCTGTAAGGTTAATTGTCTTCTCTCTAAATTGACAATGTATGTATGTGCAATAGGGATCTTAAATGTTAAGCTCCTTGAGGGCAGGGATTGGTGTGAACGTGCAGTATGTAAAGTACTGAGGAAATTGTCGGTTGCCATATAAATACCTGTAATAAATAATAAGATCTGCAAATAACGTAGAGACAGAGTTAATTATGGTAAACTAACTTTCCAGCCCCTTGTGATCTAGAAAAAAATATATTGTTTATTTTTTCAGTTATGTTATGTGAATGAGAACATGTAACAAATATAATATAGGTGCTATCTCAATTAGGCTTCACAAGTGGAAATACACTTTAAGTTTTCTTTTGACCATTTATTGGGCTTATGCACCCTTTCTGAGTTGTTAGAAAATAGAGTCCATGTGAAGTCAGTTTAATGAAGGACGCAGAAACAGGATACCTCAAACAATATTCATTATCAATTGCCTATTGTGTCAACAATGCTGCTACACAGCTTATTTCTGTACCTGATCACAGTTTAGTAGAAAGCCATTCTCTTCTGTGCATATAAAAACAGGGAACAGGAAGCTGATCAAAAGCATGTTTCCTGGAAATGACTTAACAGGAAATAAATTATAACATTTCTAAAGAGACAGTCTCCATACAAGCTTGGCAAATCAATCCAGAGGCCTACTGAGACAATGCAGGATGTAAACCAGCTGTGTTTATTAACTTGGGTAAGAAAGGAAATGTTTACCTCATGACAGAGTGTAGTGCTAAATGCGCAATGTTGTGTATTTATCTAAGAAACAACTGCTGAGGGAGGACCTTGCCTTTGTTAACATAAGGTGTGATTGAAGATTCGGGAAAATGCTAGTACAAGCTAATACTGATTTGTTAATAGAGCATCTGTCTTGTTGGTTATTTCTTGCTATATCTATTGTAAAAACTGTGAACCCTTTGAAAAACCATATTTTTTCTGCTTAAAATGTCTAAAGGAGATTGTAGATCAGTACATAAGTGGAGTCTGGTGTCACCTATAGAATTCTCATATTTCCTGGCTTTTTTCTATCTCACCTTGAAGGGGGTTTTTTGTCCACCTTTGGGTTCCAACTCTTCCTTTGGGATTCTCTGTGGTTTGAAATAAATGTAAAATCCCACAGGGAGAGAGCAACCTATTTATAAAGGCCAAATCAAGTGCTCAGACAAGGAAATTCAAGATTATGGGTCACATCATTAAGAGGGTTAATCACTTACCTGCCAAAGTATCTAGCCGTAGTTTCGGCTGATCCTTCGGCTGATCCTTCGGCTCACTTCAGCTACCGGAGCACTTCAGTTCAGTGGAACTGAAGGGCTCTTGTTCGGGCTATTCACTATAGCCCATACAGCAGCCGAAGGCAGCCGAGTGGCTCAGCCGAACCGAACGCATATGCTGAGCCGTAGTGACAGCCGAAGCTTTTTCCCACAACTGACAACAACTAGGCGGAGCCAGCCATTGGCTTTTTTAACTTAGCTTAGTTAGGCACACGCGCATTTCATTGCTTAGTGAGTAATCATCTTAGCATATTAATTTTTTTTATCTATTTTTATTTCTAGATAAAATATTGCAACACATATTACTGCAAATGGCACTGTATATATTCAATACCACTGAACCATTTGTCTTGGATATGTGTGTGTATATCAGGGCAGTGGGCAGCACAGTAACGTAGTGGTTTGCACTTTTACCTTGCAGCACCAGGGTTTCTGGTTCAAATCCCAGTCAGGACACTATCTGCAAGGAGTTTATATGTCCTTCCTGTGCTTATGTGGGTTTCCTCCCACACTTCGAAAACATGCTGGTAGGTTAATTGGCTACTGTCTAAATGGGCACATTAGCTCCAACGATCTTGATCTAATCAACAAGGATCTTTTAATGTATTATAAGAGTAGCTTTTATCACCCGCATATTTTGCTCAAGTTTGGACCCTTTTGGTCATCTACTGCAGAGCTGCTGTAGCTTTTGCTGAGATAGTTTGTTTTGATTCCATAGTATAATTTATTCCATCTTATCTCCAATTCCTTTAATATGCTAGCTGTAACTGAAACCTGGCTTCAGGAATCCGACTCTGCCTCCCCTGCTGCCCTCTCCCATGGTGGCCAACATTGGACGCACTCACCCAGACCCAATGGACGGAAAGGAGGAGGAGTGGGAATCCTTCTATCCCCACAATGCACTTTTCAAGTTCTGCCTTCACCTCCCTCTCTATCTTTCTCCTCTTTTGGAACCCACTGTATTCCCCTATTCTCTCCAATTTGCTGAGGATTGCTGTTATATACCGACCACCTGGACCAGTATCTCGCTTTCTGGATGACTTCTCTGACAGGCTACCCTACTTTCTCTCCTCAGAAATACCCACTATCATTCTTGGTGACTTTAACATTGCTAATAACATTAACACCCCAGCTTCCACTCAATTTCTTAACCTAACCTCTTCTTTTGATCTAACTCAATGGTCAGACACTCCTACTCACTCTGATGGTAACATATTAGATCTTGTTTTCTCTCACCTATGCACTCCATGCAACTTCTCCAACACCCCTTTCCCGCTCTCAGACCACAACCTTGTCAGTTTCATCCTCACCCTATCCCTAACCCTGAATCCACCTAAACGGCATACTGTCACCAGGAGAAACCTTTGCCACCTTGACCCTTCTCCTCTCTACTCTGCTACTGACTACCTCTATGACAAAATGTCACCCCTGTCCTGGCTATTTCTGTCTACAATAGCTCACTTTCACCCTCTCTAGACACTCTGGCTCCCCTCACTACGCAGACTTAGACCACGTCCACTACAAGCGTGGCAAACAAAAGAAAAAGAAACCAGACATCTAAAAAGACATAGCTGCACTCTTGAACGACTGTGGCGGAAAACTAGGCTTCTGCAAGACTTCACCCTGTACTAAGCTGCCCTCCTAAAATATAATTCCTTCCTCCATGCTGCCAACCAGACTTATTTTGTCACTCTCATTAACACACTCTCATTCAAACCTCGTCAACTCTTTTCTACTTTTAAGTCTCTACTATGTCCTCCGCCACAACCCTCTAACTAACTTACTGCCTAGGACATTGCCATTCATTTCAAAAGCAAAATAGATACAATTCGGGATCAGATCGCCACTGTGCAGTCACCTTCCCCTATTCATGTTCCAGACCCACCATCACACTTGTTACTCTCCTCTTTTGACCCTGTCACCACAGAGGAGGTTAGAAAGCTTCTCCCTGATACCCACCTCACCACTTGCCCCCTGGACCCTGTTCCCTCACCACTACTTCGGTCACCCTCTTACTCTATCCTACACTCTCTTACTCACATTTTCAATCTCTCACTCTCTACTGGCATCTTTCCCTCCCCTCTAATGCATGCCCTGGTCACCCCAATACCCAAAAAACCATCAATGGACCCTACCGACCTCAACAATCTCAGACCAATCTCCTTACTCCCATTCACCTCCAAACTTATAGAACGCCTTATCTACAGCCGCCTGAGCCGCCACCTCGTTGATAACAACCTTCTCAATCCCTTACAGTCCGGCTTTCACCCTATACACTCCACTGAAACCACCCTCCTAAAGCTCACTAATGACTTACTAACAGCTAAAAACAATGGCCACTATTCCTTACTCTTGCTATTAGACCTTTCTGCTCCTTTTGACACTGTGGACCACCTGCTCCTCCTCAAAAAACTTCTTGCTTGGCCTAGAAGACTCTGCTCTCTCATGGTTCTCCCTCTTGCCTATCTAAGCGCTCCTTTAGTGTCACCTACAAATCTAACTCCTCCCCTCCTCTTTCTGTAGGGGTCCCCCAAGGCTCTGTGCTTGGACCCCTTCTCTTCTCTATCTACACCTCCTCCCTTGGTCAGTTAATAACCTCACATGGCTTCCAAAACCATCTCTATGCCGATGACACTCAAATCTATCTTTCTACTCCACAACTCACACCCTCAGTGTCCTTGCGTGTCACTAATCTACTAACTGACATATCAGTCTGGATGTCGCAACACTTCTTAAAACTCAACCTTTCAAAAAATTAGCTCATGATATTTCCTCCTGCCTGTGCACCTTCCCCCAACTTTTCCCTTGAGATTGTTAACACAACTATCCAGCCCTCCCCCCATGCCAAGGTGCTAGGTGTCATCCTTGACTCGGACCTCACCTTTCTTCCCCACATCCAATCACTATCCAAATCCTGCCGCCTTCACCTTCGTAACATCTATAAAATACGCCTCTTCCTCACCAATGAAACCGCAAAATTACTCATCCACTCACTTGTTATATCTCGTCTTGACTATTCCAACCAGTAGCGGACCTAATAACCAAAGGGCCCTGGTGCAAGATTTTATCTTGGGCCCCCCTCCTCCCAAGACAGGGGGGGGGGCAGGAGCGGATCACACTGGCATCTTCCCCCCCCTCCCCCAGCGGTCTCTAATGTTGCAGTAGCGTGCTGGACTTACCTGAGACCCTGCAGAGCACACCATAGAATTCCCATCCTACGGAACTCCTTACCCCAACCTGTCGGTCTATCTCCCACACTGACTGCCTTTAGGTGATCCCTTAAGATCATCTCTTCAAAGAAGCCTATACCACCTCAACCTAACCACTGAACTATCACTTTCTCAAAGAATTCATCCCCACACAGCTACCTCCTCATGTATCATTTGCCCCTCCCTTTTAGATTGTAAGCCCTTACGGGCAGGGCCCTCCTTACCATCTTGTCTTGAATTGTATTGTGATTGTAATGTCTTCCTTATATTGTAAAGCACTGTGCAAACTGTTTGCGCTATATAAATCCTGTATAATAATAATTCCATGAATGCTGAAGTAGAGGTAGACGGAATAATAATCTGCCCAAAAAAACAAAAATGTCATAGCAGGGTGAAAAAACTGAGAAATATAATAATACAAAGGTCTATGCAGGTGGCTGCCAGTAGCCACTTCAAAATATAATAGTGCAGTGCTTAAATATACATACAATAGGAAATATAAAATACCACCACCACCTGTTATATGAAATAATACAAAACACAATGCAGAGCGCAATTTGCGATGATGTGAAATATTTGAAGCAAATGTCCTTATGACACAGTAAAACTTCAAATTATAAGAACTCACTGCGTTCCATTTTCAATACACCACCCTCCACCTAAAACTGGAAACACACTTGCCAATTCCTTTACCTTTCTATTATGTAAAGGTAACCCTGGATTCACACTGTTCCGTGTGCATGCAGAACGCAGGGTAATGCACATGCGTCGGTGTTATTGGGCACATACAGTTTACCTTTTCCCTTCACACTATATGGCATAGCATAGATGTGAACCAGCCACATAGGAAATAATGTGATTTCTACTTTTAATGCATCTTCATACAGCAAAAAACATGAGTTTTGCTGCATTAAAATGGACAAGTGCTTTGTTAAATCCCTGTGGCAAACTTTCCTCACTGGGCATGTACCAGTAGCACATCTGCTCAACCTAGGTAGGGTATGGATTTAGAGAAAGCAAATTGCATATGGTGTAAAACCATTTATATATTTATAAAACAAATTAAACTCAAATTAGGTGTGTGCATAAAAGCACTATGAGATTGAACATCGGTATATTGTATAGGCAGTCCCTCCAGCATCCCTCTTTCACTTTTGCAGTGCACCTGCCAAAGATAGATTCCACTACTACTTGCCGTGGGCAACTGCTCAAGATTTTGTCTGCTCTAGTTTTGATCAATTCCTCTCAATGTTGTTTGCAGAAGCATTTCTTTGTGCTCTCAAAATGGCAGAAATCAGCTGTCTTTCTTTACATTTATAGTACATTATAGAAAACAGATATTCACTATAACTGATTTTGAACACATGCTGGCCACATGCTGAAAATTCCTTTTTTAAATGATGTTTTTTTATTTTGCTTTTGCAGTATTTGCATTATTTTAATATTTCCTTTGTGTGCAATCATTTTCATGCACAGTAGATGGCAGCATATTTCCTTTACTGAAATTATACGACTAGTTTACTCAAAAACTTTAATCTGATAAATGTGCCTAAATTCACAGCAAAAATCATTGATAAAACCTCTGCAGAATGTAAAAAAAATATTTTGCAGATTACTGAAAGCTTCTGCTAGGAAAAAAAATGTTCATAAAATATATGCCTGAAATTGGTTTTCAAAATTAGTTACACTTTGTTTTGCATTTGAATGCACATTCATTTGGGTTCTGTGAAGAGGTTAGCTGAGAAATCTTACTTTGTATCACTGCATTGCAGAGAAAAAGGGAGAACTGAGGTCACAGCGTGGCAAATTGTCTACTTGTCTACTTTGAATTAAAGTGACACTAAACTCAGGAGTTAAACCTTAAAAATGCATTCAAGTACCTTAACTATTAACAAAAATGTATCTTATTTGTGTATCATTCAGCTCTAGATCCTCAAATCATTCCTGAATTCATGCTGACACTGTCCTTCCTTTTGGGGGGTGGCTACTTTTGTTCCCCATGGTCCCTGTGTGTGTTGTGAAGTAGCCACCGCTCCAAGCTCGCTCCTGTGATGGACTACAATCTCATGTTTATTTTTCTAATGTGCATTGAGAACATAATCCATCACAGAAGTGAGTTTGGAGCTGTGGTTACTTTATAACACACACAGGGATCATGGGGAACAAAAGTAGCCACCCTCCAGAAGGAAGGACAATGTCAGCACAAATTCAGAGATTTGTGGACATACAGCTGAGTGATGCACAAATAAAATACATTTTTGTTAATAGTTAGAGAACTAGAATGTATCTTTAAGATTTAACTCCTGAGTTTAGTGTCACTTTAACTCTGCATGCTTAAACCTTGACCTGCTGACGATCACAACATTTTGTCGAGTCGTCGTGGACAACGCTGGATGTCGTGATTGATGCTGGATTACGTCGGTGGATCCATTTTTTGGGGTTTTTTTTTTAAATAAAAGACTTGCCAAAAACTTGTCTTTTATTTTTTCTGTAAATAAAGGATTTTTTCAAAAGTCTGGCCTCTTTTTTTTTACAATTTTATTTAACCTTTTAGTGAATGAGCAGGGGGGGGAGGGGGCTCTAGTTAGCAGTAAAAGCTTTTAAAGCTTTGCCTATGGACAATTTTAGGCACGGTAGTTTTTTTGCGATTTTGTGGGCGGATGCAATTTTAAAGCTTGACATGTTTGGTGTCTATTTACCCGAAGTGACCCTGTCTTTTATATTTTACCAAAACAATTGGGTAATAATAAATGTTTTATAACATAACACAGGGAAAACTGTTTTTTTTAAAAAAAAATTCCGGTCCTTTTTTCATTATATAGTAAAAAATAAAAACCCCTGTGGTGATTAAATACCACCAAAAGAAAGCTCTATCTGTCCCCAAAAAATTGAATAAAATCAATTTCAGTACAGCGTTGCATGACTGAATAAATGTCAGTTAAAATACCACAGCACTGAATACGGAAAAATGGCCTTGGCAGGAAGGGGGTTTAACACCCCGGTCATCAAGTGGTTAAGGTTGAAAGATTGATTTTGCCTTATTTTTCTTGCCATGTTGTGGAAATACATATGTACTCTGGCTGTTTCTGTTTTCCTGAATAATCAATAAAGAATTAAAAAATAAAAACTATAGGGGTACACGAGATGCAAGAATTTGTTACTATTCAGATCCTCTGCAAACAAAGATATTGATGGTATACATTAAAAATGGCAAGACATTGCATCACTAAAAAAGCATTTTTGTGCTTCAGGGCCTGTTCTCATCATCTGTGTTTGGGCTGCTCTGGCCATTTTTTGCAACACAGCCTGAATGCTAGACAAGGCAATTTGCCTTGTCATGGGTGGGCTCAGTTCAGACCACTGTGTTCCAGTGATGTGCGCTTTAAAAAAGTATGGAGTGCAATACTTTTTTTAAGCACCGCAGTGATAAGCAATACAACCACATTGCTCTGTGGTGAGCCCATAGAACTTAATGAAATGTCACTTGTGACATTTCAATAAAGTTCTAAAAAAAAAAGAAAGTGCGATGCAGCTCGATCAATCACATTGGCACTCTCTGGTGACATGCACACTAGCATCAATGCAGTTGAGCGTGACTGCTTGTGTGAAAATACCCTCAGAGTGCTGAAGTACTTATAATGACAATATCCAGGTAGTAACTGGACATTTTGGATTTGGAGGTAACATAAGGTTTTTCTTATGTCAAATCCACAATTTAAAAAATGCAGGATAGGAGCCAATTAGACTAAGACAAATTGAAAATAGATATTACACCAGTAAAGCATTAGTAGAGTATTGTACCATATTAGCCATCAATTAAAACAGAAAGTTCAAAGTTTTAGTTTGGCTAGCTTAAGTTATTAAAGATGTGTGTTCGGGGTTCTTTAAATCCATTCTTTAGGCTTTATTGTGCTGTAAAAGCCTGAAAAAGGGACCTAAGGCACTTGAAAACCTTGCACCTTTTATACTGTAGGTTAGCTAATAAAGGGTATCACTTCAATTTCTGCACCATTGATGACCTGTGACATTTTGTTGTGTGTTGCATTTAAAAATGCAATACCTACAAAACATTGCAGAATTGCTAAAATGAAACCTATTCAGTTATGCTCCCTATAAATATTTGTGCTAAAAAACATGCATCGTAGAAACGGTAACATATTTTTCAGTTCACATTTATGAAAAAATTGGGTCAGCGTATTGTAATTATATTACAGAGATCAGTGTAGCAGCATTATGCAACAAAACCATTAATGTACTAATTATAGTCTATTTTCAAGTGGCAAAATCCACATAAAATATTCAAAATGATGTCAAATTAAAATAATTTCATTGGCAGAATGTGTCATGCAATCTTTCTTAACACTCAGAATGAGTCTTGAAATATGGACAACCAATAAAAACAGACAATTCAAAAAATATAATAAAACCACTGTACACTATACTGTTGGTAAAGCGGAAGTAAAGCTAAAAAAAGCTGACAGGAAGGGTTTTTATGACAATAGAGACTCTGTGTGTATTTTTTGTTAAAGTTGCTCCTCCCTACCTGTCAGCATCTATGCTAAGTGCACAAGCTCAGCAAGGTCCTGTGCTGTAATAAAGTAACTCCCGTGTGCATGCGTGGGAGTTACATCAGTCCAGCCAAGGCAATCAAATGGCCAATGGTCAGAGCTGCTGATGCGGCAGATGTTTCACAGCTGACACATTGCAGAGCAAATTTAGGAAAGTCTAAATGGTGACAGCTGCTCTGCACATGAAACCAGGGCCGGATTTGCTCTCCCTGCCGCCCCAGGGCCAGATTCCGCAATGTGCACCCTCCCCGCCATCCGAACCCCCCCAAATCAAAGGAGAATGGCAACCGGATGGCAGGGGTGGCAGGGTTAGTTCTAATTTTTTTGTTAATTTTTTTCTTACTTTTTTATCACTTTTTTTATTATTTTTTTTATTTTTTTTATTTTTCACATTTTTAGCTTGTCGTTTACTTTTTTTATTTTTTATAATTTTCTATCTTATTTTTTATTTTTTTTCTATAATTATTTTCTTATTATTTTTTAATATTATTTTTCTTTTTTTTACTTTTTAATGACTTTTTTATTTTTTTCATTTAATTATTACTTTGTATTCTTTTTTTACATTTTTATTTTTTTTTATTTTTTTTTAAAATATTTTTTTGCCACTTAACTTTATTGCTATCACACAGAAGAAAACAGTCCCCAGTGTGATAGCGCCCCCATATGACACCTCGGCTCACAGACCCGAATAGCACTCGTGAGTTTCCGAATGCTATGTAGTATTTGACGGCTGAGAATGTCAAATGGGCGGAGTGAGCCGTGACATCACGGCTCGCTCTGCACATCTGTTGACATTCGGGCTGAATGTCATTTTGCGGCGAGTTTTCGTCGGGTTTGGGTGGTCGTCATGCGGCGGGACTTTTTTTATTTCGGCGGGTTGGCGGGGGTCGTGCATCGTGATTGACGCTGGATTACATTGATGGAGACATTTGTTTTTTTTTAATTAAAGGAATAGTCAAAAATGGAGTCCTTGTTTTTTTTTTCAATTAAAGGATTTTATCTAAAAGTCTGGACTTTTTACTAACTATTTGATTTAACCCTTTAGTGAATGGGTAGGGGTACAAGTACCCCTTACTCATTCACAAGGTTGGAGGGCCCGCAGACCCCCACAATCACCGGGTCAGGGTTGTGAGGAAGAGGCCCTTGTCCCCATCGGCACGGGACACCCTCCCAATGCCGAGGGCACGTGGCCTGGTAAGGTGCAGGGAGGGGGGGGCGCTCGATCGCCTTCCCCCCCTTTCCTGGCCTGCTGGGCCAGTGCTCGGATCAAGGATCTGGTAGGACTGTTAGGGGGGACCCCATGTTTTTTTCCCCATTTGTTGGGGCTGGGGTTTCCCCTTAAAATTCCTACCAGACCTAAAGGGTCTGTTAGGGATTTTGTGGGGAACCCCACGCACTTTTTTTTTGTTTTAACTTGGGGGAGGGTCCCTCCTAACATTCCTACAGGACCTAAAGGGTCTGGTATAAATTGGGGGGGAGCCTCACGCTTTTTTTTTTTCCTCTTCTGCAGACTGTAAAAAAAAAAACATTTTTTTTTCTAATGTCACATTGCTGCTAACGAAATTTCGTCCAATAAACGAAGTTCGACCGGACTACCGCTAACGAATTTCGGGAACACGGGAATTCGGATTAGTTTGCATTCGTTTTAACTGTCATTCGGATGCATCCCAATCTCCGAAAAATTCGTCAGAATTTCGATTCGGAACGAAACGAATCGCACATGTCTACTGTGCATCCATGGGTGGATCTTTACACATGAGTGATCTGATGTTATACTTCTTTCACCCGTCCATATGTAAGATTACGTTTAGGTCCCTACTCATTTTTTTTATTTCTTAATTGAAGGATTCATACACAAATGAAAAGATAATGTTCACTTGGCTTAGTGAATAAGGTAAATCTGTATTCTCTTTGAATGTCTAATTATGTGCAAAAGAAATTAAAAAAACCCCAATATGTTTGCTTGCACATGAATGAATGATTCATGTGAACACTTTTCTTTAGCTTTTTTTTTTTAAAGCTTTTCTTTTTTCACTAAGCTAAGTGACCATTAAGTATGCAAAGTGAAAATGCTTTACTCCTTTAGTACATCAACCCTTTAGAGCAGTGGTTCTCAACCTGTGTAACCTCAGGACCAACATTTGTCCTTGGTCATTAAGTCGCAACCCAATTCGCACTGCGGTGGAATGCAAGGAAATAGGGTACCGTGCTTTTCAGTGCAGTCATAAAAGCTGTGTGGCAGGTGCATTTGGGGTACCATTCAAATGAATGGCAATCCGACTCACTTCCCACACTAGAATGCACGGTAGATGCGATTGCGTGACACAGTGCATTAATCGTACGGTACTATGCGATTAACAAACTGTACTAGTGTGAACAGACCCTCAAAAACACTGACATACATACACAACCACAAACACAATCTCACACACTCACATACATTCTCACACACAGTCCAAAAAATATTTATTTGTTTAAAAATAAATCCACCCAGTCTCCCTACCTTACGGGAACTGGAGGGGATCCTCAGCCTGGGGTCCAGTGTGCGCTCCTGAACTGTGACAGAGCTCCATCCATATGTGCACAGCTCCCTTGCGTGCCCTGTAGAGGTGCCAGGAGCCAGAATGTGATGTCACTCTGATGCAGGCACCTCTATAGGACACACAAGGGAGATGTAAGCAATGCACGTATGTATGGAGCTCCCTTGTGGCCATAGGCCATCCCATCCTACCGCAAGCGAACACTCGGCCCCGGGCAGCATATTTTGAATGGCTGCTAGGCGCGAGATCTAATAGTGCTGCGCAAGGGGCAGGCTGAGGAGCCTCTCACCTAGAGAAAAGTGGAAGGCATGTGGCGACCCACTGAACACGGGATCGCGACCCACCAGTTGAGAACCAAGGCTTTTGAGTAATAGTAAAATAACAATAGCTGATAGGACATCCTTGGACCTTCACTGGGGTCTCATATTTATGTAAGAGTTGGTGAAGTAAGACAAATTACAACACCAAATCCTACTCAGCAATGATTGTTTAAACAATCCAGGGAAGTGCTCATCTTGTATTTTTTAGCAGTTTTTCTAAGAACTTTTCTACGTGAATGTCTCCTCCATCTGAATAAGATGTTTCAGGCCGGGATCGCGCGGTCCTGCACAATGCAGGCAGCGTTTGCCGCATGGCCCCATTGATTTCAATGGGGTGACATCCGCGCAGCATTCGCAGAAAAAAGGTACATGCACTTTTTGTTGTGATACACGACGCGCTGCTGTTAGCCGAATTACGGCGGCTAGGTGTGCACCAGCCCTCACAAAAAAAGACTGAACAGATCAAGACAATCTACCACCAACGGTTCAATGTATTTTTTGTGACTGAAAGCTGGTTTGAAGTGGGTGTAATTGCCAAAAAATGTCTAGCCTGTGGCCAGCCCTTGATTGACATTTTATCCTAATTAGGAGAAAAGAAAAATATATTTTGATAAAATACCTTTTTAGCATCTGTACATATAGGCTGCCAGCTGAGCTGCATTAAAATATATCTAACCAGTTAAACAATTTATAACTGTAGGGAAGACAAATTTAAGCTCTCACTTAATGTTATCCCCTACACTCTCTGTTTATCGAAGTATACATTAGTGCTTCTCTCTCCAGCCAGGACTAACTTTTAAGTCAGTTGTCAGGACAAAGTCTAAAAAGGTAACAGCATGTCCTAAAAGTAGGCAGCATAATGTGCCTAGCAGTATTTCAATTGGAAGTATAGAATCCCCTCTGTGCATGGTGTTCCCAGAATAACATTACATATAACTGTGTAGGTTTGCCACCCCACTTGAACAAATGTATCTTGCAAAAGTAACCATATTGTTTATAAAAGTTGAAAGAGTGAAGCTGCACTACAATGCAGCTCATGGTATTGTGATACTGTGCATTCAGTTGCATTGCGGAGCACAGCGGCCCAGAGGTGCTATTCAAATAAATGGCAACACACCAAATGCATGGTTGTGCAGTAGCTTCTATTAATCGCATTGTATCGTGCGACTAACGATATATGCTTAGGTGTTAACGGGCTATGAAAGATTATCATTTTAATACTTCTCAACAGAAACAGTCCAGGAAACATTACCATACCCTAACAGAGAAAATCATGATTCCCTATAAATGCTGGGTGTAGAGTTGCATTTTGAATTTTCAGCTGACATACCTTATTTTCCACTCTGTAAAAAGGTTACCTAGTGTCATCAAGAGGATCTGTTAACCTTCAGTGCTAACCAATGTAGACTCAGTTGCTGAATGATAGTTAATGTCATGCATATTACATTCAGTGTCAGCGCTTAAAAAATTGAAGCTGAGCTCTGCATTCTCTGCTGGCTGAATGCACCATTTTTTATATAATACACTTAAAGCCCTAGTTGTGTGTAAATTGTTGTGGTCTTGCTTAGTTTTGTATTGCATACTGCAGATTTATTTCTTTAATCTCATGCCTTATATGTAGCAAATAAACAACCAGCATTTACCTCTGCACAGATGGTTTCCTGAAATTCAATCATATATTTCAGAGCTCTGGTGACACCGTCCATGCTAAATAATTTTATGTTATGATTGATATAATCTAAAATATAGACATTTATCCTAGCATACAACATTTGCATTTTTTTAACCTATCCCTAAAGAGACTGAGACGATGAATACTTTTTACTTAATCCACCTAAAGGAAAAACCTCTCTTAGCATTTTACATTAAATATCATATATCAAAGGCACGATATGATATGGAAAGGCTTCACAGCTTTGCCTCAATCTTTAAATATTTTAAGTTAATATCACAGAAGAGTTTCTTTTTTGCTGCATGATTTAAAATGCATCAAATTTCCAGAAGATTAAATACAATTTGGAGATGCTGTCTGCTATCAGAAAAGTAATGGATTTGACTGTTAGTAAGAGATTTATGCTGTATATTGTGTAGGGAGATTACAGATGATCATTACTGATCATCGCATCAGCTGCCATTTTGTAACACATTGGCTATTTTAGATGTACAGTGGGTATAAAAAAAGAATCACCCCCCCTTTAAAATAATCAAATGTTGTTGTTTTGCAGCCTGAAATAAAGACAGACACAGTTTTTGTTTTATCCAGCTGTATTTACTTATTTACTCAGTGCAACTTATAACATCCAAATGAAAGATATAACAACAACAAAAAGAAAACAATTCAAAAACAATCACTGAGTTGGAAAAAGGATCACTCCCTTGTGTCAGTATTTTGTTGAACTCCCTTTAGCTTTAATTACAGCCTTTAGTCTGTTGGGAAATGTCTCTACTAACTTTGCACATCTAGACTTTGCAATATTTTGCTCTACTTTGCAGAACTGCTAAAGTTCAGTTAAATTTGATGGTGACCGTTTGTGAACTGCAGTCTTCAAGTCATTCCACAGATTTTCAATGGGGTTTAAGTCTGGGTTCTGACTAGGCCATGCAAGGACATTCACCTTTTTCTCCTTCAACCACTGTGTGGTCATTTTTGCCGTGTGCTTTGGGTCATTGTAATGTTGGAAGATAAAACTTCTTCCCATTGACAACTTTCTAGCAGAGGGCAGCAGATTTAAGGATTTGACAGTATTTTGCCCCATCCATTTTTCCTTCTATCCTGACAAGTGCTCCAGTCCCTGCTGCAGAGAAACATCCCCATAACAGGATATTACCACCTCCATGCTTTACTGTAGGAATGGTGTTATTTGGATGGTGAGCTGTATCGGATTTCCACCAGACATACCGTTTGGTGTTTTGGCAAAGCTCAGCCTTGACTGCATTGTGGCCTTTCCTGAGTCGTAGCTTTTTTCTTGCAACCCTCCGATACAAGCCACATTTGTGGAGAATTTGTGATATTGTTGTTACATGCACACAATGACAGCTCTTTGTCATACATTCCTGCAACTGCTTCAGAGTTGCTGTAGGCCTCTTGGTAGACTCTCTGACCAGTTTCCTCCTGGTCCTTTTATCCAGTTTGGAGCGACGTCCTGATTCAGGGAGGGTCTATGTTGTACCAAATACCTTCTACTTCTTAATAAAAGACTTCACTATGCTTCTAGGCATTTTTGTATCCATCTTCTGATGTGTGCCTGTCCACAGCTTTATCCTGGAGATCTTTTGACAGTGCCTTGCCACCCATAGTTCATTGTTTGCTCCAGTTGCACTACCAGGGACTGAAATGCTCCAGGAAAGCTCTTTTCATGCTAAAAAAACTCACAGCAGGGCGCAAAACTGGTAGGGTGGATGATTAAACTAAGGCAGTGCTGGGTGCTGTGACCGCGTCCGTGTCACTCTAATATGGACCGGAGTAGGGGCGGTATGTGAGCGGAATACTGAGTATGACTTGATGGTGCTTTGACTGAACAAACACCTGTCTCTGCAGCTGTCAGGACGGTGTTTGAACCAGAGAGCATTCTTGTCCCTTAGGGTTCCGGTGAGAGCAGCACATATGGCGTCTGGGCGTGTGGGAGAAAGTGGTGCAGAAAACTATGGTCAGTAGTCTGCTCTGTGGGTCAGGGATGGAAGAAGGACTCGGAAAACACCAGGGACAACGCGTTTCAAGGAAACCTCTTTTTTAAGCCCTAACGGTGTTGCGGGTGGCGGGAATCCGCCGGTTTTAAAAAGTGACAGCTGGGCGGGGCTTAGCGGCGATTTCGCTGTGTACACTGTATGAATGAATCTAGGTGTAAAACCCATGTAGGTGGCTGCGGGCACCTTTGAGTACACATCGGTGTCAAGGATTAACAATAAAGGAGTCCTAAGGATGTCATTGGTTGCTGTGTTGATTAGGAGTACATAAAAATACGTTTGAATTGCT
>NW_017307337.1:180555-214944 GCF_000935625.1 Nanorana parkeri
AAGGGAGGGGATGTATAAAAAGCAAACGAAGTTGCAGTTCTGTGGTCATACGTCTTTTAAGTGATTTTAGGGAGAATTAAAAATCGATATTAAAATTGTGTGTGTGTATATTTATTTAAAATTGGGATTAAAAAAGGAATAAAATAAAGAAATAAAATAAAATAAGGAATAAAATAAGAACCTGCAGTGTGAGTGCAAGAGCTTTTTAGTTTGTCATTAGGGCTAGTTGTATGCGTGTGTGGGTGGGTCACAAGGATTGCATGTAACAATGTGGTGTGTGTCTTGTTAAACCCACTCTGGCCATGTCAGGTACTGTATGGTGGGTGTATATGTTCAAATAAGGGTTAATATCTCCAATTCCTCGTTGAGTCGAGGGGTCGTTGATGGGGGTGAGGGTATTAAGGCGGTAGATCCAGAACGTTTCTTGTCTGCAGAGTCTCTGGAACCGTTCTGAGGGGGAATAATGGTCCGGGATTTGTTCGATAGCAAACAAATGTAAATCTTGAATACGTTTACCATGTTTTTTGGCAAAGTGTCTTGGGACACTGTGGTCACAATCCCCGTCGGCAATAAAGCGTCTATGTTCACCTATCCTCTGTCTTAAGGGGCGAATGGTGCGGCCAATATATAATATGTTACATGGACATTTGAGGCCATAAACTACGTGGTCGTGAGAGCACGTAATAAATTGTCTGATGGGGTAGGTGTTGTTGAGGTGGTCGGTGAATTCGGTTTGTCCATGGGTAATAAACTGGCAAGTGAGGCTGCGTGGTTTTCTGCATTGGTATGTGCCAACTCTATTGTCAAATTTTTGGTTTGGTGTATTAGTGGGTACATTCTTGTGGATCTTGCTGGGGGCTATTCGGTTTTTAAGGTTTCGGGCCCTCCTGAAAGTGACTGTTGGTTTGGCTGGGATAAAAGGACCCAATTTGGGGTCTTCCTTTAGGATATGCCAGTGTTTCCGAATGATGCGCTGTATGGAGTTATGACTGTTATTGTAAGTGGTAATAAACCTAACGTTAGTTTCTGGCTCCGATCGTTTTTTGTTGTCAGAAAACTCAGACTTTAGGTAGGTGGAATAGGCGTTGCTGATAAGTTTGTCGGGATATGCTTTTTCTTTAAATTTTTTGGCAAGAAGTTGGCTCTGTGTGGTGAAGTCGTTGGTCCTGGAACAGTTACGTTTAAGTCTGCAGAACTGTCTTTTAGGAATATTGTTGAGCCATCTGGGGTGATGGCAACTCTGAAAATGTACGTATGAATTACCACTGGTGGGTTTGCCATGGTTGTTTGTGATGATGCTGTGGCCGTCAGAGGAGAGTTCAAGGTCTAAAAAGACTAGCCTGTCTGGGTTGCTCACATGTGTGAAAGATAGGCCTAATTTATTGGAGTTGCAGTGGGTGACGAAAGGTAATATGGACTCATTGGGGCCATCGCAGATGATGACAATGTCGTCTATATAGCGTCCATACAAAATTAGGTGGGAGGCGAATGGATTATTGGTCCATATGGACTGGTCTTCCCAGAAGCCCATGGTAAGATTGGCATAGGTGGGTGCATAGTTGGCTCCCATGGCTGTGCCCTTGATTTGCAAGTAGAAGTTCTCTAGGAAAGAAAAATAATTGTGTTCTAGTGTGAAAGTGGTGCAGTCCACAATGAACTGTGCCTGTTTGTGATGTAGGGTGGAACATGAGGATGAATAGTGCCGTAGTGCGTTGAGGCCGACCTCGTGCGGAATGGACGTGTACAATGAGGAGACGTCGAGGGATAACCAGGAGTAAGAGGGATTCCATTTGTAACTGGAGAGGATCTGTATTAGGTGGCCTGAGACTTTGATGCAAGAGGGTAAATTTGTTACCAATGGTTGTAGGAAATGATCAATATAGACAGATAGACCGCTGGTGAGGCTATTTGTGCTGGCAATAATGGGGCGTCCAGGGGGAGGGTTGGTATTTTTGTGAATTTTCGGTAGATGATAAAAGTAGGGGGTATGAGGGTGTTGGGGATACAGGAAAGATCTTTCTTTTTTTTGTCAGAATGGACTCATTGGAGGCTGTTTCCAAAAGATGGGAAAGCTCAGTTCTGTATGTATCAAGGGGGTCTGATGGTAATGTGGTGTATGTGGTCTGACAGGGACGCGGTCACAGCACCCAGCACTGCCTTAGTACCGCCTCGCCTTCCCCTCCGGTTAACAGCTCTTCAATCTCCAACTGCGGCTGACAATTCTCACAACTCCTTCAGCCTTCGACCCTGGACCACTCAATCTCCCTGCAAGGCCGCCCCTCTCCTGGTCCCCACATCTAAATGTAAGTGTAAGCTCCCTTCTTTACACAATTTCCTAGTACATCTTGTCAATACCAATGTTTAATCATCCACCCTACCAGTTTTGCGCCCTGCTGTGAGTTTTTTTTGGTAAGCACAGGTCCTCCCACTGTTTTTCAGGGCAGCATACTACGTAGCTCCAATCCCTTTTCGAGAGCGCTGTTTGTCCACTCATTCTTTTCATGCTGAGCTAATCAAAATGACGAAGTCAAATGGCTTTGTTTGCCATTGAGAAGGTGATTAGATACACCTGATTGAGTTTACAATTCATTTTCAGGAGGGGGTGATCCTTTTTTTCAACTCAGTGATTCTGTTTTTGAATTTTTTGAATTTTTTTCTGACATGTTGGTGTTATATCTTTCAGTTGTATGTTATACGCCTTCCTTAAGCCTGGTGGGCTTATTACGTCTGCTGGTTGCTGGGAGGAGGCTTCAGGAGGCAGGTTAAGATAATTATCCTTTAGGTTATCCTCTAGGTTATAAATATTTGTCTGACCATGCCAATTCATAAGGTGCTGGCTCAGAAGTATGGCTTGGGAGATGATAAATGGTTGCACTTTTCCAGAGGGCTCTCTCCATAGAGCTTTCCCCTGTGAGCATAGCTGTGTGAAGAATTGCTCTTTGGGCCTGGCCTGAGGGCCCTGGATACTTAACCACTTGTTGAAGTACAGGCATCAAGGGAGCTGGGCTAAACAGAGGAGATAGTTAAAAGCAGCCATCTTGACCTTGGAAGAGGGATCCTTGCCCTTGCTCTCAAAGGGCCACAGCTTTATTTGGCTGCCCTCTGTCCATCAGTATTTACTTGTAGAGGTCCTCTAGCACCTCACCTACTTCTGATTCCGTATATATCTGTCCACACTGCCTCATAAAGGCCCCTCTGTGTAGTGTGTTCCTAAATCTAGTCTTGGAGCATAGATAGCAAAGAATGAATTGGGTGCAGGCTCACCAGGAGGTAGACCATTCCCCCTTAAAGGCACAGGGACACACCAGAAACCTAGAACATCACAATGGCAGCTGAAGCCCACAGTACAGTACAATTTCCCAGCACACTTACCAGCCAGCCTGAAAAAAACCCCCAAAAAAACACTACACTGTCAAATTATTAGGGTTAAAACCCGAGGTTTTAGTTGCACAACTTTTACAAATTATACGGAAGTGACACTGCCTCACCATGGCCAGCAATGAGCAGTATTAAATCATGAACAGGATCAGAGATGAAGCCATGTTCAGAAACTGCAATAAACAACAGTAAAATGCAGGATCCAAGAGGAGGTTATAAGTAACCCAAGTAAGTAATGGGAAACACATGCAGAGCACAGGTTGGGTCACAAGGAACAAGTTGAAGACCAGTCAACACAAACAGTGAGCCAGGCCATTCCTTAAATAGCTTAATTGGTGCCACTGATACATTGCATTATGTGATCTCCTTTGACCCCAAATTTATCACGCAAGATATAGATCTAAACCTACCCATATTAATTTATTGGAAAGGAATATATATCCTTTTAATGTAGTCTGTTTGGAAATATATTGCTCTAGTCCAGTTATGTTGGAAACCAAAATAAGAATTAATGTTAAATAAGATATCAAAACATCAAACACTGCAGAGAGGGACCCAGGTCAGCCATGAAAAAATGTGTAATTAGCTTAAAGTAGTCTTAAACTTTTTTCAACAATGAACCCAGTTTAAACAAATGTACATTGTCCAGCAAAGTATTTCATTGAATGTTTGCCCAAACATTTACAGTCATCATGTTTCCAAACAACTGTCTCCAACTCTCTCTTTGCTCCACTTCCCTGAACTTCCTGTCAATTATAAGATCGCAATGGCCAGCAAAGGAACCAGCAGCTGTCAATCTACTAGCGTGGAGGAGGGATGAAGGAGGAACAAGAGCAGGTAGCAGGGAAGTGGCCTGCCTGCTGTGTGTATGTAAAGACACACACAGCTTACTAGCACACACAAGGGTGGCTCCATTGGACCGTGCAAGGGAAAAGGGCCACCCTAAAGCAGGGTATGAGGGCCAGTGTTCAGGGAACCAGCTGACTATGCAGGGAGCTAAACTGTTTAAAGATAAAGGAGCAGCATTAAGTGTAAGTGATTTAATCAGCATTTAAATAAAAAAAACTATTGACTTACTGTAAATATCACTTCAAAGTACAACACTTTACTCCCAGCCTCAACCTTCAAAATTCTTATGATATTTTAATCTTAATGATGATGGTTCTAGAACTTGAGCAAAATGGATAGATTGAAAAAAAGTGTTGACAAGTGTTGCATATTACAGGGTGAAACGAGGGGAGCGGGGGAAGGTGTGATAGATTTAAAGCTATTACTGTCAACGTTAATTAGGCAACATTTCATGGGGATACATTTTATACGATGGATAATCACTTTTAACCATTATGATTCTAGGTCACTGGTGCTTTGTGACTGCAAACAATGTTGGTTTTGGTGGTGGATAAATATACCTTCACTTATGAGAAGTCACTATCTGAATGCCTTCAGGAGCCATGAATGGGGCGTTTCATAACCACCTTGTGGAAGACTCAAGCACATAAACCCATTTTACGACTTACGACTAATTATTTGAGCATTTAAAGTTTTATATGTACTTTAGCTTTTGTATCCTGTTATTGGAGGGTAGTAGGGCCTTGCTATTATGGCTTATAATATATTCCTATCACATAAACACATAGTAACATTTTCTATTTACATTGTAAAGTAAATTTTTATATTCCATAATACTGAATATTCGTTAAATTGCTGCTTTATTTCAAATAACACTTTTCAGTATACTAGACAACAGCTCTCCCGTTCAAACATTAAAATACTGTAATTGTTCATTTCAAGCTTTATTGGCCTTTAAACGTGAGTTTTAGAACTGTGTTATGAGCCTACTTTCCCGTATGAGATACATAGCAATGAACTCTGAAAAACATCAGTATGTATAATATATCAGTGTATTTTATATTCTGAGCTTATTTTAACATAGCAGTCCAGCTTCAGGCTGCTGGGAATCCTTGCCTACATCTTGCTCCCTGTTCACATTCCTTCCTTTTATGGAAGCACAAAGAGAATGTACAGAAGAGATGCTCAAGACCTCCAGCTTGTGATAGTGACTTGTCTCTGGGTGTCCTGTATCTTTAGTGACTTCAGACGAGTCTTTCATCTTCTCAGATCTTATCCAGATATGGAAGTGTAAAATGAAAGACATGCTCTGTCATCTGCAATATGCAGAAGGCTATCAAAGAATAGGAGTGTCGGCCTTACTCTTTAACGCTACTAGATTTCCATGAACTAATTTGCAATATATTTGGCTGTCCATAATACCTAGTACTGGCTTGGGGCACAAAGCCCAAAATATTTAAATAGGTACACTTTGTTGATGTACGTTTTGTTACAAATTTGAGCCTTTATAAGCTGAACTGGTCATTTTGTCTTAAATTGTTACTTCAGTAAAAAAATATTTTCCCTCTTCCCCTAAAAAGTTTCCCATTTCTACCAATGCTCACAATTCTCCAACACTGTCCCTGACTTCTTCCTCAGTCTTCTTCGGGTAGAATGACACGCTCATCATTCTATCTGTTTCCTGTGAGCCCGTCTGTCATTTATACCATCATGAAGGCCGGGCTCACAGTACACATCACAGATGACACATCATTAATGTGAGTGCCACTCAATCCTTGAAGAAGGCCCGCCCGGGCTCGTGATGTCATCGGACTGGAAATTAGACTACAGAATAAAAGCTACATATAGGGGTATTTTGTAGGGGGTTGTTAAAATCCTGGAGTTCCACTTTAAATATATATTATTATGCTTCTTGGTGAAATTGATTCACAGGTGTAACAATTACAATCATAGATACTCTATTGGTCTTTCCTAGGACAGCACAATAAGGAGATAGTTCCAAGCTGTAAGACTTGCTATACTATTCTATACTATACTATACTATACTATACTATACTATACTATACTGAACAAAAGAGCCTGCAATAGTGTCCATAAACCATAACATTTGCAAGTGGAATATCGATTACGTGTAGATATCAACAACACTGACATACATTACACCTGTGTGATGCAATTCTATGGTGACATCTACTCAATGTTTCATGCCAGGAAGTTTAAAGTGGTTACTTTTTAAGTGTACCATTTCTATCACACAGAGAAGTCTTTGCATAACTTTGGAGGCATGGTGCATTACTGCATTGATTGGAGTCCTTTTTGAGTTAACATGGATTCCATATTGGTAACAATGCAATGGCTTAAACTGGCTTTTATTAGCTGCATTGCTGTTTTTGAACAGCATCAAATAATTACTGAATCTGCACTGAATTATAGTAAGTCCCAATGTACATGGTGCATATAGCGGTCCATTTTAATTACTTGTCTATGTATTTACCATGGTATTTTAGGAGTGTGTCTATGGGAATGTTTGACCATTCTTCCAGAAGCGCATTTGTGATGTCAGGTACTGATGTTGGACGAGAAGGCCTGGCTCACAGTCTCCACTCTAATTCATCCCAAAGGTGTTCTATCGGGTTGAGGTCAGGACTCTGTGCAGGCCAGTCAAGTTCCTCCACCCCAAACTCGCTCATCCATGTCTATATGGACCTTGCTTTGTGCACTGGTGCGCAATCATGATGGAACAGGAAGGGGCCATCCCCAAACTGTTCCCACAAAGTTGGAGCATTAAATTATCCAAAATGTCTTGGTATGCTGATGCCTTAAGAGTTCCCTTCACTGGAACTAAGGGGCCAAGCCCAACCCCTGAGAGACAACCCCACACCATAATCCCCCCTCCACCAAACTTTACACTTGGAACAATGCAATCAGGCAAGGACTGTTCTCCTTGCAAATGCCAAACCGAGACACATCCATCGGATTGCCAGACAATGAAGTGTGATTCGTCACTCCAGAGAACACGTCTCCACTTCTCTAGAGTCCAGTTGCGGCGTGCTTTACACCACTGCATCCGATGCTTTGCATTGCAATTGGTGATGTAAGGTTTGGATACAGCTGCTCGGTCATGGAAACCCCTTCCATGAAGCTCCCTATGCATTGTTGTTGTGCCAATCTTAAGGCCACACAAAGTTTGGAGGTCTGTAGCTATTAACTCTGCAGGCAGTTGGCAACTCCTGCGTGCTGTGCCCTTCAGCAAGCGCTGACCCCTCTCTGTCATTTTACGTGGCCTACCACTTCGTGGCTGAGATGCTGTTGTTCCCAGTTGCTTCCACCTTGTTATAATAACACTAACAGGTGACCGTGGAATATTTAGTAGCAAGGAAATTTGACAGATGGACTTATTGCACAGGTGGCAACCTATCACGGTACCACGCTTGAATTCACTGAGCTCCCGAGAGCGACCCATTCTTTCACAAATGTTTGTAGAAGCATCTGCATGCCTAGGTGCTTGATTTTATATACCTTGTGGCCATGGAGTTGATTGGAACACCTGAATCCAATGATTTGAAGGGGTGTCCCAATACTTTTGGCAACATAGTGTAGTTGTTTGTTGTCCCTGGTTGCCGTTCATGCTGATAGGGCACCATAACTTCTGCTAGATGCTCGCCTATGTGTTAGAATTGATCTTTACCATACTAATGTATCCATTATAGCTCCTTTCTCAGCCCAGTCATCTCTGACAGGTGACATATCCTAACTGATTTTCTATTCTATCCCAACTCAAATCCTCGCGCTCAACTGCTCTGTGCTGTGATTGAGCAAATTTTATATTTGTATACTAATACATTTGGTGAACATGTAATCATTAAATAGTGTTGATAGTAGAATGAAAGTATCCAGAATTTTATTATTTCCCTTTATTAATAAAAAGAAAGTCATCATTACAGTGCCACCATTTTAACAAATGCAGTGTATAAATAAATGTATTTTTCAAAGTAGCTATTTAAAAACTAACATAGCTAGAGAAAAGAAGCAATATCTCATCCCTGAGCTATTCTGATTCTATATTATATATGTTGTTCTCCTTAATACTTGTAGCACTCTGTTTGCTTAATAACATACTGAGCGTAGCGTTTGTCGTGTCACAGTTTGTTTGACTCCACAAACACTGTATGGCAAAATCTATAAGTATATTTAAGAAAATAGAGACCACTCTAAGCCCCATTCATGTTTCCAGGTTACTGAGGCATGGGCATTCAGTAACATGGACCAGAGAAAGTGTAAATGACGTCACCGTGCGTGTTTATCACTGAAAACGACAAGCCCCTCTGGAACTTGTAGTTTCTTCGTTTACAGGTCCCATCAAAGATGTGTGAATGGATGATGCAGCTGTGTGGGTGGGGAGACACAATCGCACCAATTTCAAAGAACAGCAGCAGCCTGCGGGTTGAAGAACCCTGCTATTCAGGTAAGTGAGGGTGCGAGGGGGGTTGCTATCTGACCATGTTTCATGTCATACCCTAAATATGGGTGAAACATGAAACATATTCAAACATATAATCAATGATATGTTTCTGTTTATACAAATGCAGCACTTAAAGTGGAAATCCACTTGTCTGACAAATTTAATATTGTAAGGCAGAGAGACAAATAATTATTACCTGCACCTTTTCACCTGCAAATGCTATTGAAGTATCTAATCCAAAGTAGCTAGAAAAGTGGAATTATCCTTTAATGTAAAACTGTACATTATTTGAAAGGTATGCACATTTTTACTTTTTGACACAAGCAACTAAGTACCCTCATTTTATTTCTCTTACAATTCCTCTAGATTCTGACTTATGCAAAGGACAGTGACACACGAGTGCCACAAGAAGGGCAGAGGTGCTTTTGATGTGCAGGCTGTTAATAGCAGCCTGGCTTTACCTTTTCTGTGCTGTGCAAGAGGCAAACTGGTGGTACCCACTGCAGAAATAACTGGGACTCTGGGGACAGATTAGGGGAGAGTTTGTGTCCAGTGATTGTACACCAGTGAGTTATTAAAAGATGAAAAGTTCCTATATGGCAGTGGTCTCTGTATACTGTATATACAAAAAATAGGATTTTGGTGGTTGGGTGTTTGGTGAGTGGTTGGGTGCCAACTCCTGGTAGATGTCACTCTAGGGAAAGAGAGGTGGTAACAGGGCCGGGAGATAACATTGCTGCCTGTCGTTAAATAAAACGACCATGCCCGCCCGATACTGGGAAAGAGGTGAACCCATTGAGTGTCCCCATCTATGATGGGAAGTGTCTACCCCATTTGCCAACTGTTTTTAACTTTTTGTATGGTATCTAATAAACTATATTTTTTATATATAAACTCTTGCTTGATATTTATTGGACTTGTCACTGGTGCCTTAAAAACCCCAACTGTTCTTTTTTTCTTTTTTGTTTATTGCTCTGTATACTGTAGATTGTAAAAGAAGTGGGTTACTTAGAGTTAGGTGTACAATACACCCAGGGCCATTCCTATAATGAGGCAGCCATAGACTGTTTCCTCAGATGGCATTTGTTGCACAATGTTTGCACTGTGCCTGCCGCCCCCTTTCGGGCCAGGGCATCCCAGGTTGCCAAGAGTCCATCGGGAAGATAAGGGCCATACACATCTCCCCACTCAGCTATTAGCAACCTGGGATTCTCTGGCTGATATCCTGCCCAGTGAAGTCACTGGTTGCCAGGAGCTGGGCAGCACACCGGCTAGAGTGGCAGTGTCACTCTTGCACCACCCCCACGGCCTCATTTGCCTCATGCATTTTCCATTGAAATCAATGCAAACACTGTCACAAGAAGGGCAGAGGTGCCTTTGATCTCAACACATGTTGAAATGAGGATTAAATGCCCACTGTTGCGCATCACATTGTACGTGAATGTGCATTGCAATACACAATACAATGCATCTCAGTAATCATGAATATATGGTTTATGGTCATTTTTAAAAGTAAGCAGTGTAAACATCTTAAACTTGAACTGGTATCAGCCTCTTGCAATCCCTATATAGCATTGCTGGAGTGTGAGAGGAAGAAGCAGCACAAAGAGCTAGTCAATTCATGTGCTGACAAGAAGCATGCTGCCAGGAAGAGAGAGAAGAGCTCAGCACCATACTGGTTCTCCTTTCATTGTTCCTTCACAGGCTGGAAGGAGGGGGGGGTCCAGGGCAACCTGGGCTCTGAGATAGTCAGATGAATGACATTAGCCATCTGAATGAGGACATCTAGTGGCAGAAAAAAGTACTGTGGGGGAAATCTTCAGAAGCTGAATATTACAAAATAAGCTGTTTTTTTTAATTTTGACTTTTTAGCATTTTATCTTATTTTTGACTGGAGTTCTGCTTTAAGGTCTAGATATACAAAACCTAGACCTTAAAGCAGAATATATGATATGTTATGATATGATATGATATGTTCTAAAAATCTGCTTCTGCTGTCACTGCTTTCTTTCTAATATTTTACTGCACACAGTTCTCTATGACCAATCCTAGTGATGTAATTACCCAAAAAATTAAGCTGATCATTTCATTTCTGGAACATTGAAATTTGACTATACTCAGACATCTTTTGGACTGATGTTAATGGCAGTGATGTAAGCTATACTTTCAGACTGCCACTGACTGAAATATTCAGACATTTTTTTATTGTCAAATTCTGCTGAAACTCCAGAAAACTCCTTTTTCTAAGATGTCCCTCTCACGGATATAAAACGTGATTAAAGAAACACTTACACTTAGCAATTAATATGTAATTATGAATACTTTATCTCTCAATAACCTTAATATACAGCGTTTGCTGGCATTTTACACTTTCAATTAAGCTGCCAAATGTTCTTGTGTTCAAGTCCAAACCTTTTAATTTTATAACTAGTCCACTGTATGTTTTGTAATGGTGTTCATTTGCAATTAATATTTAAGCCACCGCAGTGATAGGATACATGCCGTTAATTAACTTTAAAGACTTAAAGGCAAAACTTTTTTTTCTTTTCTTTAATTTTTCAATGAAGAGGTGAATTGTTCAAACTTCTGTCAGGTTCTGAATGCTGTCATTTTTTTTATGACACTGTCTGTGTCCCCAAGGATGATATTTCTCTTCCCATCCTGTTCTTTCTCACACACATTACCTCAATAGAAAAAAGGAGGTAGTCCACCTGGTGGAGAGGGTAAAAAAGATAAAAAGACCAAGTGAGAGAATGGAAATAGTGTAATAGTTTTCAATTATGTAAGGGTATTGGTTGCTGAAACGAGACAAGGAATATAATTACGCACACTTGTAAGGTTGCTGGACACCAGTTTCTGCGCCAGGCAACCTGGTTTTGGAGCATATGGAGAATATTAATCACTTTCCTATAGGAAGCTTCTACATTTCGCTTTATAAACAACAAGACCAGGAACAGATGCACAGTTTTCTTACCTAAATTTTTTTTTTTTTTTTATGCATAATTTCTTCTTCCTGACTCATTAATAAATTACATCAGGAGGTTTCTAGGATTATTGACATAAAACTACCTAATTTTAATCATAGCCATTAAAAAGCTCAATGAAAACTAATCTCCGCTGTATTTATCAGATTATCTGTGTTATGTTTTTATACCTAAGGTGCTTAATGACTTGTGTTTTGATACTGTAATCCATTGCACTAATTCCGAGGATTTACAAATAGAAATAAGTGCTTATTGGAGTAAAATTAGACAGTATTTTTTTATTACACACTTAATGAAGCAAACTAATGAAGCAAAACATGTCATTTATTCTGCTGGTTATAGCCAACAAGAAACTTGTTTTCATCCTTATTTTTTTGCGACATTTTAATGCATGTGCGTTATCTCACTTGTTAACATGCATTACATTAAAGAAGAACTCTGGGCAAAACTTTTATTAACCCTTGCAGTGGGGCTACCCCAACACCGCAAGGGTACACTGCTCATTTTGGTCCAGGGAAGAAAATAAAAAAAATTATACTCAGCTGATCCTTGGAGCTGGCATTCTCTTAGATCGGTCCTTCCATCCTCGCTCCCCCTCTGGTGCAGCAGTCTAAGGTCCCTGAGTCATCACATTGTATACACTGTTTATAGGACGTGAGGATATTGAGTGACATATCGTCAGAGGAGCGGAGGTTACAGGATTTAGGAAGTGCTGTCACAGCCACCCAGCTCCGTGGCTCAGGTGAGTATTGCTTTATTTTCGTCCCTAAATTAAAATGAGCAGTTAACCCTTGCATTGCAGGGGTGGCCCCATTGCAAGGGTTAATACAAATTTGCCCAGAGTTCTTCTTTAAGCCAGCCCATCATTTTAAATTTTCAGCGCAGTAAATGCCACACAAATTGGATGTGTCACAACATTTTTAAGGCAATGAGTGTGCATCGCCTTAGTGCATTGGGGTTCTATTTAAAATGAATGGCAACGCAATGCAGCAGCACATGAAATGCGCACTTTACTACAACACACTAGTGTAATAGGGCCACTAAAGTGACTTACAGTGTTAGTTGCTCAACAGTCACATCATCAATTTATTAAAATTACTTGGAATAAATCAAATGCTTTTTTCCTGAACCAGTTC
This sequence comes from Nanorana parkeri, assembly GCF_000935625.1. Taxonomy (NCBI): domain Eukaryota; kingdom Metazoa; phylum Chordata; class Amphibia; order Anura; family Dicroglossidae; genus Nanorana; species Nanorana parkeri. The sequence continues at coordinate 193,365 of NW_017307337.1, forward strand.
ATCCCTTCCAAGGTTTTCATAAAGATACTGCAAGTGACCTGATGAGCTAAACACCAACCAACAGGAGGAAATGTAAGAAAAACAGTTCCACTGTCATTGACACCCACACACGCTTAGTAGTAACTGAGTAATTAAAAGCAAATACTATGCCTGTGTTTTTTTGAAAGTCAAGGATGAAAAGGACAACAACGATTCTGCTTAGAGTTTACATTCCTGGTGAAGAATGGGAATGACTGAACTGACGCAAAACAATTAAGCCAAAACCTGTTGATTGACAGTGAAATGCAGGTATGTGGGACGTGAAAGCACACATCTGCTGCTTACTTGCCAGTTGGGCCCCAGTATTTGAAGCTAGAAATTGTTCAGCTGGGTATGCCGGGTACATGGTAACCCTAAGGTTATATTTTCTTTGTTCAATCTGTGGCCTCAACAAAAAAATATAACAGATTCCTCCATCAATGCTTGCGAGCTTATGGATGGAGTAATCCCCTGCTGTTTGTAGTCTATCTATTATATTGCCACTGGCTGCTGTCAGATTACCCAAATGGAACTTGCAGCAGACTTGCAGCAAACCGCAGATTTTGCAACCTATTCCTTCAACCAACAGATTGAGGGATGATGGACGGAAGGGTGCTGACAAGAGCCCCCCTGTGTGAATTTCGTCTAGAACTGGACAAAATTCACACCATGTATAGCCTACTTTAGGCAACATCCACACAATTGGGGAATGAGGGATGGAGGTTACCTGCCACATCCAGTAAAAGTGAAGGCTCCCTTTGTAAAGCTGGCCATACACCTATAGCTTTTCTGCAGGTTTTCAGATGGAAAAGTGCAATAGATTCCTCCATCTACGCTAAACTGCATGGATGGAGGAATCTTCCACTGGGCCAAGCTTCAGTATCTTGCTAGCTGGCCCCGCTGGCTCTGAAAAAAACACCTGAACAATGCCTGCATCCAATCAGACTGTTCAGGTATTTTGACAGCCAGGGGGACACCTCACAAAAAAACACAAATAAGTGGGTTCCTCCCTTCACATTGAAATGCCTCCTTCAAATCAAGATCCCCCCCTTCACATCAGAGTCACCCTTTAGATCAGTAGCACTCCTTCACATCGTGAGCCCCCCTTTCACATCAGAAACCTCTCTTTCATATCAGAGTCCTCCCTTTTACATCAGAGTTCCCCCTTTACATCAGGATCCCCCTTCACATCAGTCTAGCATTACATACTTTTGAGGCACCCCCGAGGAAGCCAGAAAGTACACCTGGGCACCACGGCACCCTGGCTAAGAAAGGCAGTTATAGGGTACTAATAGATGACAGGTATTCTTGAGCAATTAGAATAAAATGTTGTGGAGCTTATTATGGGGCTCTCGCCCTCCTATTCCTAATTATATTAGGTCATAGAAACCACCTGATGCTTGGCAATGCATTTTACTTGCACTAAAAAATCTTCTTGGACTAGCTCTAGATCTATCACTAATATCATCTTTTTATCTTAAACAGTGAAAAGTTTGTTTTCATAACTATGATAATATGACTGCCATTAAAGGAGAACTATGGGGTCAGGGCTTTTCCCCATAGTTCTCCTTAGGGTAACGGGAGGACACAAACTAGCGTCCTCCCATTACCCTAAGCTCAGCATATGTCCTCAGTAGAGCTACAGCTCGTGGTATACTGAGACGCCGCAGCCGGAGAGGATCCCGACATCGATGTCGAGATCCGCCCAGCTGCGTGAGTGACAGCTGGCTCTGCCTATCTAGAGGCAGAGCCAGCTGTACCCGCCACTTCCCCCATCCGTCCTGCCAGTCAGCGCTGGCGGATCATAGCGGGGAGGGGGGAATCCAGCCCCTCCCCTGTCGCGGCAGAGAGCAGTGACAGGATCGAGAGGTGAGCGAACGCCGGTATATGTTGGCTCACCTCCCGATCTACTGAGCCGACCTGTGACAGTCTCATTGTCACAGGTCGGCTAGAACTATGGGGTGAGTGAAAAGCACTCACCTCCTAGTTCTCCTTTAAAGAGCTAATATATCATGATTGCTTATTAAAGGAATTCATTTAAAATCAAACTGTCCAAAATGTACTGTGCATAGAATGTATAATCTCATTGTTAATTTATGGGCATTAATCCATTAGGTGGAGCACAGGTAAACATAGAAATCCACCCATTCTTTACACAAATGTCATATTGCTAAATTTACTAAATTATGTACTTAACCTAATTCTAGAACATGGTAAGAGAAAATTTAGTTGCTAGTGATGAAAAATACATCTAATGAAAACAGATGTACAATATATAAAAACCTCTCAGCAGAGATGTATTGTTCTCTTCATGATCATACATGGGAAGACTGCTACATGTACATCAAAGGAGACCTGGGGCACAAAGTAGAAGATCCAGGGCATGCCCAGCACTAATTCTTTAACATGAAATGCACAGTGCTACCTCTAAGTCATACTAAAGCTAAACACAAAAGTGATGCTTTTAGAAAAAATGAAAAAGTTTTGTAAATTAGGTGTTAACATCATTAAAACAAATGGCACACATAATCCACTGAGTTATTTTTTCTCTTTATAGAAATAAGCAGTATTATCACGTACTGTAGTAGGTGACAATACGCTGGAAATGACCCATAACATTTACATTATAATCACAATTTAAAGGGAACCTATGAGGAGAAAAATAGGTAGGCTGCCCTCTCCTGCTAAAAATTTAAGTTGTTTGACTTTTATGGGCTTCCAAATGTTCTCAGTGGTTGACCAGAACAAGTACATGGAAAAATGAGTTCAGAAATTAGCCGTAGTTGCTGTTAGTTAGTGACTTTTGAAAGTTTTGAAGCCAAAGACAGCCAGGGAACAAGTATGTTCAAAAGGCTTTAAGGATAGCCTACATATACTTCTCTTTACAGATTTCATCAAATTAATTGGGGGAATTTATCAAAACTGGACAAAAAACAAAAAACGGACAGAACCTGTAGCAGTTGCCCATGGAAACCAATCAGCTTCTATCTTTAATTTTCAAAGCTTAAAGGGTTTCTAAACCCTCCGTTTTTTTTTCATATATCTACTGCTGGAAAGCAGTAGATATATGCAAAAAGTTTTATTTTTAAACAACGCTTTAAAAGCGGTTAAACTTACCCCAGTCTTCGCCGCGCACTCCAGTCCGAAAATGCTCAGGCAGCCGCAAAGCATCTCGTGGAGCGGGCGCATGCGCAGTTCGGATTTTCAGCCATGAGACGAGGAGAGACGCAAGGTAAGTCTATGGACGCATGCACCTGCATGCAGATACCGTGGGATAGGAAGTGCCATCAAGGACAGTGTGCTGGAATGTACTTAGTCAGCCATTATGTCATTATTTGGCAAAGTCATATCTAACTAGACTAAGAACCGCTGGCGATTTTTAGATTACTTTACACTTGCTGAGTATATTAGCTGCTTCTATCTAATATTGTGAGGGTGATGCACTCTACTTACAACCTAAAGCAGACCTTCACCCGAATCATCTAAAATAAACTAAAGGCACCTTTACAAATGTTGTGAAATGGCAAGGAAAAAACTAATATTAGCTTTGAAATCCAGGATTTTTGTTTCCTTCAATAGCTTTGTGATTTTGTCTTCATGGCATTGATCCCAGTGACCATTTTCAGTAAGGACAGGGTATTATCTCTCCCTTTGCTTCCTGGAATTTGTTGCTGAACCTCCCACCAAGATTTTACAGGATTTTGCAGTTTAGGAATAAGATCTCCCCGGAAGGCAATGGTGATGTAGGCTTCCCAGTGATCAGCTGTGTGGACCTGGCTATGTCCCCAGTGCCTATTAAAAACCAGGAAGTAGTTACATAAATTGTAAGTTCATAAATATATCTTTTATTTTGCATAGAACTTACAGAAGTTTAGAGATCAGCATGCAGATCTGCATGTGCTAAGGATATATGTGTTCGGGGGAGAAAGGTCCACTATAAAGAACACCAGACAGAAATAATCTTAACCCCTGCAGTGGGTCTACCCCCAGACTGCAAGGGTTAAGTGCTTGTTTTTGTCTAGGGATGAAAAGAACAAAGATATATTCACCTGAACCTTGGATTCGGCAGGCTGCTAGACTGGCTCCCACTCCATTCCTGCAGTTTAATGCCCTCACATACCTGGTGAGAGACCACAAGGTGAGAAGGCTTCCCTTGCAACTCGTGTCTTACCACCCCCTGGAGGTGGAAACAGAGAGTGGATGGACAGCGAGGAGCATGAGTGCCACTGATGGCAACCGACACTGTAAAGGAGAGATCCTGGTAGCGGTTAGTCAGCAAGCCAGAAGTCCAACTGGGCGGGCAGCATGGCAACAGATTAGAGAGACTGAAGCATGGTCAGGAAAGCTAAAGGTCAGAGCCAGCCAGGCAGCAAGGTACAAAATCAGGAGGCAGAAGGCAAAGTCCAGGAAACGGGCCGAGGTCAGGGGCAGGCAGCAATCAATAGGGAGAAGTCCAAACAAAACCGGGTCAAGTAGGTAACACAAATCCAACAGAGTACAGGCACACAGGAACACTAGCTGAAATACCTTCATTAATGGGGTAGGGGCAGGCTCGTTTATATATGCCAAACTATCAGGGTAGCAGCATAATTTCCAATGCGACGGCCATTGCACGTGTTTCCACACACCTCCGGTTTGCACGCACATGCGCACTATGGCATGTTTTCCGGTCAAACGAAGACTGGGTTTGTGCGCATGCGTGGCCACCATTTTACCCTTACATATCATGTCTAATATAGTGTATTGGAAATGAGGATGCTGAGTGATATTCTATCGCTGGAGCAGAGGAGGAGAGACGCTGGAGGGACCGGTCTAACAGCCAGCTGGCTCCGGGGTTCAGGTAAGTATACCTTTGTTATCTCCATCCTTAGACGAAAACAAGGACTTAACACTTGCAGTGTGGGGATAGCTTCACTGCAAGGGTTAATATTGTTTCTGCAAGTGGTTATTTAACCCTTTCCCTGCCAATGACGTAAGGCATTCGGCGGAACAAAACTGTTTCCAGGTGGCCAGCTCAGTATGCCTTATGTTGCTGCGACATTCAGATGGTCGGGTTCAGAATTTGTGGCAAACAACATGAAAGCAGTTCAGGCTGAGGGGGGTGGTGGTGTAATGGTGTGGGGGATATTTTCTTGGCACAGTTTGGGCCCATGATGCCATTGTGTCAATATGGACCAAATTCTCTGAGGAATGTTTCCAACACCTTGTTGAATCTATGCCACGTAGATTCAAGGCAGTTCTGAAGGCAAAAGGGGGTCCAACCCGGTACTAGCAAGGTGTACCTGTAGAGAAAACACCAGGCACCTGACCTGGTGCAGTAATCCTTTTTATTGGTTTAAAGATAATAATACAACACAATATACTCACAAGCGGAGCAAGATAAATGTCAAATTGGACTGGTAGTCCTCAATGGATGAACTGCTGTGGAGATGAATAAAAATATCCAGGAGCTCTGCTATGCCCAGAGACACGCTACCTCTAGCTAAACACGTTTTCACAGAAACTTCCCCTTCCTCAGAGCCTGGTGTTTTTCTCTTCTTTCCTATGCAGTGTTCAGGATCCCTTATCTGTTACGGGGAGGCCATGCTGGATTCCATGTAACTCTTTGGGCCACAGGAGGGTTCCTTTTGGTTTTGGTTGTGTGTATTTGGCGCTGGTCGTGGTTATCTTTTTGTGGCTTTGTACCTAATAAAGTGGCTGGTGAGTGTACATTTACATTCTTATAAAATCATACTTGACTGCTTGGTTCCTGATTATGTGATTGTGATACATGACTCTGGTGCTCTTCAGGTACAAAATGGCAACCCGAAACATATTTTTGGGGGGATTTGCTTAGCCCACCAAACAACTTAAAAGAAAAATAGTCAGGGCACTCAGTAGCCACTTTACTTGGTCAGTTAAAGCAAATAGTAAAACAGCACGTTATGTAGCTGTGACTGAATACATAACACATACAGACATGGGCAATTGGTAGAGTTTTTCCATTGCTAAACCACAGATTAGAATGGAGAGATGTACAATCAATGCAGCTTTGAATGATTTTTTAAATGATTGTTTCTAAATATACGCACTAGTTACTGCACAGTACCTTAGAAAGTAGGTAATAAGTACTGTATAGGTTGTTTATAAATGGCAGGCTCATTAGATCCTTATTCCAAAACAGCATATCCCATTTTTATTTAATCTTGAGTTTTGTTACTTAAACGAATCCTGTACCGATTAAATATGTAGGCCACATTTCAAACTGTAGTTTGAAATGTGTTTAAATACTTTTTGCATCGCTGAACTGGAACAAGTATACAGATCAGAAGTTTAGACTTTGACTTAACCTACTGCATACTAGTCCTTTGTCAGTGATTGAAAGTATTGAAGCCAGAGAATAGGGATTTTGGATTTTGTCAAAATAGACTTTGCAACAAAACTACTGATTTTGCAGCCGACAAAATTTTACCATAGACAATAATCTCTGAATTTCGTTCCTCAGGTTGCGAATCTTGCTTGAAAAAATATACAATTTTTTTACCTTAGAGGGTGTGGGATTCTATATTAGTAAATGTAAAGAATTTAACTATTTAATTTAGGGGTATATTCACTATGCTGCCGTAAGCAGCCGAGTGAATGACCGACCTAAAGCGAAGTGAGCCGAACACTGTTCGGCTATTCACTTCAGGCTGGTATGGCTGATTTTAGCCGTACACCGACTGAAATCAGCCGTACACCGGGTGGCTTCACGTGGCTTCAGGAGGAGTTCGACTCAGCCGATCCACCATCTGCATCGGCTAAGCCGAACCTCCGGCAGGCTACTCGCTGCTGTTCGGTCTATTCTTATACAGCAGAGTTATGCCGAACAGCAGGGAGTGAATAGCCGAATGCTGCTGAGCGGCATTCGGCTTGGCTGTTCTGCTCGGTCCCTCAGGGGGACAGAGCAGAACAAAAAATAGTTAAAAAAGATCTCCTCTCCGCAGTGGCGTAACCAGAGTTATGGGCGCCCGGGGCAGAACATTTTTTTCGCCCCCCCCCCCCATATTATATAAACATCCACTAGAACTGTACATTCTCTGCTTCATCAGCATCTTTGGGGGTCCCTAGGTGACATCAGAGGCCCTTAATGTTTCCATAAAGAGGACCTTTCAGTGTGCCTGTGCTACCACATAGCGGGTTATTAGTCCCTCACATGATAGCAATAACATTGTGTAAAAAAAAAAGAAAAAAGAAAGTTAAAAAAATTTAAGTCACATATTAAAAAAAACATAATTTTTAAGTCCCCCGCCCCCACGTAAATGCACATACAAACGTACATATGCGTCAAGTGCACCAACGCATGAAAACAACAATTGCACCACACATGTTACATATCACTGCGAACGCTGGAGAGTGCGCAATAACTCTAGGGCCATCAATGACTGATAACACTAAACTGATGAGCATTAAAAGCTTTTAAATTGACGCTTATGGGAAATTATAGGTATTGTCGGTTTTTGCGGGTTTCGCGTGTGTGCGCAATTTTAAGGCTTGACATGTTTGGAGTCTATTTACCCGATGTGACCGCGCCTTTTATATTTTACCAAAAAATTGGTCAGCAATAAACGTTTCATAGCATAATGTAGGGCAAATGTTTTTTGTTGTCATTTTTGGTAATTTTTCCTTAATATACAGCTGTAGTAAAAAATAAAAAATCCCAGTGGTGATTAAATACCACCAAAAGAAAGCTCTATCTGTCCCCAAAAAATGGTATAAAATGAATTTCAGTACAGCGTTGCATGACGGAACAAATGTCAGTCAAAATACCGCAGCGCTAAATACTGATAAATGGCCTGGACAGGAAGGGGATTTAACACCCCGGTCAGCAAGTGGTTAAATACGAAATATGTTTTGCTCTGCTAACAATCAGAAAGGTAGGAAATAAACAGCTCCGCCTGTAATTATGTTCTCTCTAAACCACTAGCATCACATACTCAATGTGCCAAACCTGGATGAAAGGAGAAAATTATTTTTATTTATTTCAGAATTTTCTCTTGTTTTTTTTTTTTACATAAGAATGTGTTATTATTTCCCACTGAGTATCCACATATATTTAGATAAACTTAATTACTCCAGCAGGTACTGTGCAGCAGTTGCCTTAGAAATCAGCAGGATGCCGCAGAACCCTGATGCTGTCTTGCTAATAGCAAGATAAGCTTAAAGAGACTGTACGTAACATATAGAAGCTTGTTTTGTATTGTCTTACGTCTTTGATCTATTTCACTTGATCTCAACACATTGAATGAGCACTGATCCCAGACTAATACTATCTCATACATTTCTGTTACTGAGGTGAACACTGGGTCAGATTTTGTAGCTTAACCAGCTTAATTTAAAGACTTTAAATCCAGTGTAAATCTTTATTCACCGTTTGGCTTTCAGCATTTCCAGCCTGACACATGCTAATATAGATTTGTTTATCACCGACAGCTAGATTATAGTAATACAATTTATTTTTAAATAACAAATTTATGAAGCATTAAATCTCGGAACATATGTTTGTGTTTAGTAATGATGCTATACTTTAAATCATGTCAGTGGATTGTTCCATGTTTGATTTAATAGGCCTTTGTGATTTAACAAATACAGTTACATCAATCACATAACATGTATAACATATTTAAAGCAGACCTTTACCTAGTATGACCCAAATGACATAAAAACATGCTCATGTGCCTTATTATACCTTCATCCTAACTCTCATAGTTAGGGTTCTGTTAAAATGTTTCTACTTACTTTTTGTTACTTTCTAAAATCTTCTCCACTTGTTTACGGGTGGCCATCTTGGAAAAGGGCACTTGGTTTGCCCTTCCTGGTTCTCTCCCTCTACCCCCTGATGACTCACATTAAGATCCCTCACATGCACATTGAACAGCTTCTATTTTCACCTTTGCCTAATAACACGCTCACTAATGGCAGGTTAAAGCTTCCTGTGTGTGTGCATTGCACCGCTTGCCTGAATCTCGTGTCTTCATGGAAATGTAGGGAAGCTTGTGTTAATCGTTGTGACTGCAAGATTGTGCGAGATTTCACAAAATGTCACGCAATCTCGTATTTCATACACAGGATCTCTCTGGAAGGCAGCAGTCATGCAGCCTTCCTAATGTGTACTGCTTAGGCACAGGCTACATCACTGATGCCCAAGCAAACCAGGAAATGTGGATTAACAATATGTAAGTACATGGAGCTGCATTTTTGATATATCAACCTGAGGTCATTCCAGATCAGGACAGAGAGCTGTATTCAATGCTAGATTTTCTGGTTTGAGGGTAAGGCCTTGTTCACACCAAATGCAGACCAGATCCGGTCAGGTTTCTGCACACAAAGTGCAGTGGGTTGTGCCACGTTTTAGACACGTTTTTGATGCGTTTAGGGCCGGTTTTGGTGCATTTTTTTGCGTTTTTGATGCGTTTTTGATGCGTTCCAGACCAGATCCATAGCAGGTAAAATAGGGCTTGCCGCAGTTTATTCATCCGGTCTGGATCTGGTCTGGATCCGCACGCTGCGATGTGAACTGGAGGTCAAAATACCATAGGAATGCATTGGACGCAGTTTTGATCCGGTCTGCACCTGCTCTGGTCCGGATCTGCTCCGCGCTTGGTGTGAACAAGGCCTAAAGGACTGCTTAAATACCTACATTAAAGTGTATCAAAACCCAACATCAAATGTTTTTTTTTATTTATTTCAATAATTCTTTATTAGATTTTAACAGTGAGTAAGTACAATATACATTGGAATAACAAGGTACAAAACGCCATCATCAAAAGTCAGCTGGTTTGACACTGCAATACAAATATAAGAGTAAGTATATGTGATGGTGGTTGGGGAAGGGAAGGACACAGGGAACACAAAAACCAACCCAACAGTCACAGGGTACAATATGGCTTCTGAAGCCATTGAGACCATTGATTATAAAATATCACATATTTATGATTTTTATAAGAGAACATTCATTCTTTTGTAGCTGATACAAAAGCAGACTGCTATAGACATGCTTGGGTATTAAGTCTATCTCTTGTCACCTGGTATCTGTCTTGGACATATCTTTTTGCTCTGACCTCTGCTATGAACAACACTCTGTCTACCCATGCCTTCCCCCATTGATGTGGCTACTTGTTTCTGATTGTGCCTGTCTGCTGTTTCCCTATTTGCCATACTAGGTGTGTCCTTTTCTAACTTTTCATTATTGGTATGTGCTGACAATGGCTCTGAGAAGAGTTTTGCATTTAATGTAAGTAGCGTAATGCACATATTGTGAAGAAGAATATTAAAAAAAGTCACAATGAAATACATTACTTATGATCTGATAGAAAATGATCATGGAATCCTTATATTCTTCCATTTTTTAATTATACTGCAAACATACAGTAAGTGTATTTTAGAACTTTGCTTTAGCACAAATTCAATACTTTTAATAGCACAATGGAGTATTTAATTAACACTTTACTTCACCTACATACATTATAAAGAATTTACTTTAAAAATGCCATATGATCAATGATAACATTCTTTATGTGCTTGATGTTCCTGAACAGAATGAAATGGAAATGAATACTGTACTTAATTGAATGATAACAATGTTCAGTGTGTCTCAGAGAAAGAGTTTTGCAAGATTCAAGAAAGAATCATTAGTTCACTTTTAATCTTCTCTGGGTTGCAATCTTTGAATGCTAATATGCAGGAATAATGTCTTCTCTGTCATTTTTCAAACTTCATAAGATTAGACCATTTGCTCTTTGCAAAAAAGTTAAGACATTATAGCATAAAATATGATCTGCCACACTTATGGCAGTAAAATTATCTAACAAGGTCATAAAACAATCCCTACAGAATCACCTATAAGCAACTGTTTTTACAGAAATCTCTAAAGAGATATAATATACACTGACTATTTCATACTGCTTAGATGCATAGTAGTCTTCCTCATTTTACATTATGCCCACTGTGTGGACTTGTCAGTGAATGGATAGGGGTGTCATCAATTAAGCCTTTAGTAATTAGCAGCAAAGAATAATGACAGTGGTACTAACCACCTAATTCTACTAAGAGATAGTAAGTAAAGGATGTTTTAGTTTATAGGATGAAATCAGTAGACATGTGCACTGCCAAAAAATTCGTTTCGTTTCGTTTTAAATTCGGATTTGTGTTATTTCGTTTTTCAGGATTCGGGTATGAAAGTCAATTCGGATTCGGAATTCGGATTCGGACGAAATTCGGTAGCGTTAGTACGAACGTTTGTTTCGTTTTCTGTTCTTATTCGTTTCTTATTCGTTTCCTATTCGTTTCTTGTTCGTTTGCAGCAAAAGTGACATTTGAGGGGGAAAAAATATTTTTCTCCTTCTCTAATGTCACTTTGCTCCAACGAACGAAACGAATAAGAAACGAATAAGAACAGAAAACGAAACGAACGTTCGTACGAACGCTGCCGAATTTCGGAAATGGAAATTCGGATTCGTTTGCATTCGTTATGTCTGTAATTCGGAATTCGTATACATCCGAATGTCCGAATTTCCGAAAATTCGTCCGAATTTCGATTCGGAACGAAACGAATCGCACATGTCTAGCAATCAGTGATATAGAAATTGGGGTCTTAGTGGTTACATATGCATCTTGACTCCATAGGAACACGAGACCTGGTTAAAACATCTTCAATGCGCTGCCCACCCACATGATTGTATTCTGTTTTTGCCTTACTTTTCATAGCTGTAAGTTATTTTGTATAAAGAGATAAACAATACTAGCCCAAAAGAGGATGTACAAAGCAGTTAGCGTCACTTAGGGATAAGAGAAGGCTGTAGTACTAAATCTAAGCGTGAAGAAGTTTATTGAGGGTTGATGAAAAAAAGAGACTTCTGTTTTTGGAAGACGTTTAAGGGTTGTAAATGGGGTGAAGCATGTAGCTGAGGCAAAATTCTGTACTGTATTGTGACTGCGATGGGTGTTTACCAAACATGCTGCAGCAAACAATTTAAGCTTTTGCACTTAATGACAGCCCTTTTGGGTAAACCAAAACACCAAGCTATCCATTGGTGCATCATAAATGTCCTCTGCTACATTACAAGGGCAAAAATTAAAAACTCTTTTTACAAATTTCAAATGCTCTATGCTCTTCTATACTTCAAGAGAAAAGTTGAACTGCTAACAAAGGGCCTGTAAGTCTAGAAGTCCACTTATAATATCATCTTCAATTACTGTAAATTTCATGCTTTGCATTGCATAGTCTTTAAATGTTGTTTGAAAGAGTTCTTTGGCTCAGCATTTGCCCTTTTGGGAATTAAATGGATAGCTCAGTAGTGTTACATTAAAAAGACTGTGTCATACATGGTCACATCCTTACAAAGACTGAATAAAATTGTGAAGAGGCCAGTCATTTAAATGTAACAGAACAGAGGAATTTAAATAGCCCTTTATCTTCCTTGTTTCACTAAAATTAATATATTCAAGATAGAGGTAACAGTAAGAAAAGTTTAAATTTAATTTTAATTATTTATATTTATTAATTACTATTATTTTCTTCATTAAGCTAATAAAGAGATACATTTAAAAAGTACAAAACAACTTGTTGTGAAAAGATAGCAATGGTTTTCTTTAAAGGAGAACTATGGGGTTAAGTCTTTTCCCCATAGTTCTCCTTAAGGTAATGGGAGGACACAAACTAGCGTCCTCCCGTCACCCTAGGCTCAGTATACCGCGAGCTGTAGCTCGCGCTATACTGAGACGTGCTTGCGGTATACTGAGACGCCGCAGCTCAAGCAAGTCCCAACAATTGTGCCAGGATCCGCCCAGCTGCGTGAGTGACAGCTGGCTCTGCCTATCTAAAGGCAGAGCCAGCTGTACCCGCCCCCTCCCCCGTCCGTTCCGCCAGTCAGCGCTGGCGGATCGGAGCGGGGAGGGGGGAATCCAGCCCCTCCCCTGTCACGGCAGAGAGCCGTGACAGGATCGAGAGGTGAGCGAACGCCGGTATGTGTTCGCTCACCTCCCGATCTACTGAGCCGACCTGTGACAGTTTCATTGTCACAGGTCGGCTAGAACTATGAGGTGAGGGAAAAGCACTCACCTCATAGTTCTCCTTTAAGCACACATTTAAAAAACACTGCCCTAAAGTCATTTATGTAGGTCTGAGTGTGATTTTTTGGAAGGGTGAACTAGATACCGTGGAGTCAGAGAGGAAACAAAATTGCATATTCCCTAAAATCAAGTGCCACCATGTATAGTCAATTTTCTTAACCAAAAAATTTACTTGCCTTTATTTCTCTCTAATACTATGGCATGGTATGGCAATTTAACAGATAGATTTTGCATTTAATAGAATATTTGACATAATAAGTTCTAGAATTTTGAAACTGCAGATTAAACTGCATTCAAATATTTAGTTCAACAATAATGGTGTTTTTTTTAGGCTGTAAGTATAGTTAGTTTTTACAGCACAGCCTGAAACCACATCATCATTATCTAAAACAAGTCAGTGACACTGTGTCCAATGTGATGGATGCCTTTAGTTTCAAATTATTTCACTTAGCAATTTATTTGTTAATGCCCCAGTACATTAAATCACAGCTAAAATGACATTCAATTTAAGTTATGTAATGAAATGGTTTTTCACTTGAGTTAAAAAGAGGAATTAACAAAATCGTTGATCTCTGTTATAAGCAAGGAAAAAACGTTTCTACTGTACCATATTATTACATTGACTTATACCTTAATAAAGGAATGTTTTCTGATTTTGATATAAGGGCCTGCTAACCTATTAATCTAATTATTACTCATAAAAACTGATAGGAAACATGGACTGTACTCAATAATTCATCCATTTACAAGGGAAAAACAAACAAAAAAATGTCTCTGGGGCATGACTATAAACTCGAGGATGATGTGACCTGATCCATATGTTTGTCTTCTACTCTTCAAAATACTCCATACCAATAAAAGTGGAAATCAAAAGCTCTTCCTTTCATCTGCAAATATGTTAATAGTTGTCGGGGATATCGGCACAGGTGACCCCCACACCTGCGCACGGGCAGACCAAACACGTGTGATCACACAGGACAAGTCAGAATGTATGGTATACCGTTTATTATAAGGAGCAAAATAAGGAGCAAAACATAACACAAACCAAGCACATAAAAATGGATAACATAAAGTAACCAAAACTATGAGCAAACCACAGAATACCCACACAGGGTATAACAGGGCAGGAAAACCTGGTGAGCAGGGCAACAGGACTCAGGAACAGAAGCAGGTTAGAGGACTCAGGAACAGAAGCAGGTTACAGGACTGGGGACTCAGGCTTAACAGGAAACAGTGAACAATACTGAGCCACACCCAGTCGAGGTCTGGTACCTAGCAGTTCCTGGCTGCCTGGAGACCCCTGCAGGTGAGTACGGAAACTGCAGGGCTTAGCTCCAAAGCCCAAATAAGTCACAACTCAGAGGCTGTTTTAAATACTGGCAAGGTTAACCAGTTGACATCCGCGGTGTTAAACCCCCTTCCCATCCAGGCCATTTTTCAGTATTCAGCGCTGCGGTACTTTGACTGACATTTATTCCGTCATGCAACGCTGTACTGAAATGAATTTTATACCCTTTTTTGAGGACAGATAGAGCTTTCTTTTGGTGGTATTTATTCACCACTGGGGTTTTAATTTTTGTACTGTATTAAGCAAAAATTACCGAAATTTAAAAAAAAAACAGTTTCCCCTATATTAAATGATAAAACATTTATTATTACCCAATTTTTTGGTAAAATATAAAAAGAGCAGAAAAAAAAGCCGCCAATGCTGCAGTGCCGTCCGTCCGTTTTTTTTTACAACGGGCGGACGGCAAGTGGTTAAACACAGCTAACAAAGCTGTAGCAATAAACTCAAAAAGACAGGAAGGGTGAAAACATTGGAACTTCAGGGCAGCGTGGCTGCCTCTGTAGTTTGACCCCATCCCTCCCCACTAGACATGACAGCCAATTGCTCTTAGCCTAATTTTTCTAAATAGGCAACCCAGTCAGGGGCCTCTCATTCCTATATAATTATCCAGAACAACTACAGAACCAGTAGAGTTTTACTTGTCCTCTAGCTTTGAAAGCTTGGAAGAGCAATGACAGAATTGTATATGTACTCTGGTGTCAGCATAGCAGCAGTTGTTGGCTGCAGTGCTGATACTAAACTGCTTTAATCAGTACCGCTGGTGCCATTGTCTCTAATCTACAGCACATCACGCTGCTCTGTTTATGCTTGCATGCTGTTCCAGGTTCTCTTATTTGTGATGATCTTTGAGCTAGATGCAAATTTCATACTGACTTTCATTGGTGCAGTTCTATTAACTTATCGGAAAATTGGAGAATGAAATGAATACATATTACACCAACAATGAAAGGGTCGCTGGTGAAATCATTGTTATAAGTCAGGAAGCATTATCAGTATCATATTTGACCATCATTGTTAATCTAGCGTAAAATGACTGTGGAAATTTTTACTGTGCAGTTCTAATTTCTCCATAATGAAAAGATTTATCAATTTCTAAAAGAGAGAATACAGCAGAAATGGAGTTTAATAATTGAACAGGGCTGAGTTATTGATAGAAGATTCCTCGAGGCAATAAATATGGTAAATGTATTAGTATGAAACAAAATGTCATGTTTTTATACCTAACATTTCAAAATGATTTACTTTCCTATTTTGTACATTGTAACAGTAACATGGCTTGATGACTAGAATATTACCAGATTATCATTAGACTGTTACCAGTGTTAACAAAATTGTCTTTACAATTATTTTGTTTATGTACTTTTTTACTTGTAATTAACCTCATGCTAATAACTAAAGTTTGTCCACATCTCCCTGACTTACTGGTGGAAAGATGTAGTTTCAGTATACATGAATAATTTATAGAACAGTACAGCATTGGAAGAATGTAAGAATTTGTTTAAACATCACCATGATAGGACAGATAAAGCCTGTGGATCTCTTGGGATGGTTAAGTGGTGGCTGACTGTGACATCTGATGAGCAGAGCAAATGGTAACTGACCATGGCAAGGTTAGCTTTATTCGTTCAGACATCAGATTGGCAGAGAGAACATTAAACAACTGTTACTTTTGCAGAAACGTTGGCTGTTCAATCTCTCAATATTCACATGTGATGCATTGGAAAAGATCATTCTGCAACTGATTTACAAAACATGAAATAAAGGAAACTGGTGCAACACTGAAACTAGTACGCATATGAACCTATGCCATTCCATGATGCATGTAATAGATAAAACAAAATGATTGGTTTCAATGGATACGTATGCTTTTTGTGGGAATCAGCTGTTCTGTGTCTGACTGGCTGTGTCGTGGGACCAGGAGTGCCCTCTTACCAGGGGTCCGGTAGGTATGGCAGAGATTGTAGGATCATTTTTGGGGTGATTTGTTCCCCGGCGGCAGCTGGTTGCAGGCGTGGGTGACATGCCTATTAGTCGCCTCAGGTGCTGATCATTGCCAGGAAGGGCTTTGCGTTTCTGGTTCCTGCTGGGTTTTAATCCCAGCCAGAGCCAAGACTTGTTGCTGAGTTATTCTGTCATACCCAAAGCAACTACCAAGCCTCATTTCCTGTTTCCTGCCCAGCTATTTGGATCTCCTGGTTATCGACCTCTGGCTTGTCTCCCCGTTTATGATACTCACTGCCTGCCTCGACCCGGACTGTACTCTGACAACGTATTTTGGATCATCCTATCTTGTACCTCAGCCTGGACTCTCCTTCTGGTATTGTTCCCTGCTATTGGGGTCCACTCCAGCAAACAGGGGAACTTCTCTCCCCCTAACATAATAACTCAGCCTCTATGGATCCCGCGGGAACACCTGAGACCATGACATACCTCCTCCAACAAGTGACAGGTATGACACAGGCTCTTCAAGAACTACAAGCAAGCCATGAGACTGTGTTACAAAGAATGAGAATGCAGGAGCAATGCACTGCAGAGGCTACTACTTTACCCTCCTCACCTCCTACCACTCCTCCACACATGTTTGAAGTCGTGCCTCAGGAGCCGCCTGTAGCCTTACCCGAGAAAATGTATGGCTGATGCAACGACTACTGGATGTTTATGTCCTAATGCAAATTACTGTTCTACCCTGAACCCTGGCACCTATGCCATGGACTACAATAAGGTGCGTACTGCAACTTCCTTACTTTCTGGGCCTCCTCAAATCTGGGCTCATCAGCTGCTATGCAGTGACAGCCCAATATTAAATACATGGGAATTATTTGTAATTGCCATGAATGTTTTGTATGATGATCCCCTGCGTTCTGCCACTGCCCGTAATCCCCTCCGGTATCTGCGACAGGGGAGAAGACCAGTGGAGGATTACATTATTGAGTTCAGGGAGGTGGCACCCGATATTGCACTAAAGGACATTGCTTTGATTGGCCGATTCCATATTGCTTTATCTGATCAGCTAAAAGATGAATTGGCACGGATCGGAATACCTCCTACTCGGGAGCAATTAGTCATTTCAGTGACACACCTGGGTCGCCGCTTTCGTGAGAGAAGACAAGAGAGACAGAGTTCCTTGCCAGCGCTCCCCCGGAGCACGGAACCCTTGCACCCAGTGTTGACCCTGGCCAAAGGGTCAATCGATCAGGGGAAACCCATGCAAGTGGGATTGGTTCGCGGACCATTATCAGCAGTGGATAGAACAATGAGAAGAAACCTCCACCTGTGTCTTTATTGTGCCAAACCTGGCCATATCCTGAAGGATTTCCCCATAAGACCACAAGAAGGTATGTCCTCTCCACACACGATCTGTCTCAATATGCCTGTGCACAATACTGCTTCTCATTTTGCCATTCCTATATCCATGCAGCTGGTTGAGAACATCATTGACCTCTCCGCGATCATCGATTTGGGTGCCAGTAGTTTCTTTATGGACACTAACCTTGCTTCCCAATTGAAGATGCCAGTCCGACAAAAAGAAACATCCCTCTCAGCCGCCAGGGACCAAATCACCTCAAGAAGGATCCTACAATCTCCGCCGGACCCGCCGGACCCCAAGTAAGAGGGCACTGCAGGGCCCACGACAGGCTGTGACATCGTCACACAATGTGGCCTATGAAATTCCTTTGGGTAAAAGAACACAGCTTTGAACACAGTAATACTTCACTGAATGTAAGGCATGTCATAGTAAGTGAGACCTTTATTTTGCAAGAGATTGTTTGGCTTGTAATTTCTTTGCTAGGACAAAAAAAATAACATTGTAAATATTGTGCTTCCAGTGTCCTACATGCCTTGTGTAAATTCAGGTTTGCCCACTCTAGCTTCAGCTGAAAACATAATATTTGATTTAACATAATGGGCATTTAAGCGTTTCAAGTTTTTGATTTGTGGTATTCTGATTGCATATCCATGTACTGTATCTGTATATATTATATGCATTTTATAGGTCAGCAGCATGATATGCAGAAACTTTTTTTCCAAGATGAAAGTAATATAAATGATAGCTTTCACCTTCTTAACAAGGTGGTTCGAATATGCTTCTTCTATCTAGGCTCTCACATGTGGTAATTAGAAAATGGATGTCTTACATTATTGCTTTATATTTGTACTAAAAAGCATTAGCATTATCGTAGTGGTGCCAAAATGAACCCAGTGAAGCTTATAAATCACTGCAGCGTCACAGAACTTTAGTATATTTCTGATAGGAAGCTACAGCTACAATCATTAAAACTTTTCAAGGTTCTTAAAACAATATAAGATAAGTAATCATTTAAGTGTCCCTATGTTGTCAAAAATAACTCTAATAAACTATCTAGAACATTTTTCTGCTCTTCAGTGTTCACTTTGGAAAGATTTTATGTTAATGACAAGTTAGAACATCTGGTAAGATAAAATACATTCACAGATAATGATAACGATAACAATAATGCCTGTACTAAAGTCAAATAGGCAGTTTACTTTGCAAGGGAACTGAGTGAATGAGGTGAAGCTCTGCTGACCTCAATCATCCCATCATGTGCAAACAAAAATAGTGTTTTTTAATTTTTCCCTTTTCCTTTTTTTGGGGATATTCTTTGCAAAGTGAATTTTCACCACATTGACTAAGCTAAAGAAAAATCAATTTGCAAAGTGAACGACCTAAACAGCCTGTAAATAATATGAGTATTACTAAAAGGAGCCATTAGCAGAATACTTAAAAGGACAAAAAATGAAAAAATATGCATTTAAAAATTTATTTTTCGGGGTCCAGCCAGCAAGATCATGAACTTTCAAATCTGGACTGAGCATGGAAGCTGATTATGTAGAACACTTTTCTGTTACTCAATCGTTCAACAGAACCAGAGCAAAGTCTCATTATAGTGAACCAAACTAACTTGCGCTAATGGAAATAGTAAAACTAAATTAAGAGGATTGAAATTTAAAAAAACATGAGGATGCTGAGGAAGATTTCAATGTTGCACCAAAGGATGAGACAAGCTGGAGGGAGCGCTGTGACTTGGTGCTTTGGGTGACTATAACTTTGTTATTTTTGTCCCTAGACACAAACAAAGAATTAACTCTTAAAGTACAGAGGTAGCCCCACTGCAAGAGTTAATAAAAAGTTTTCCTGGAGTTCTTTATGGAATGAGAGGGCTGAATGCTCCAAAAACACTAGTTTGCCATGCCTGCTCTAAAATGTCCTAAATGTGTGACCAGAGTTTAATAAACAACAACCGCATACCCAACTTACATTTCCTTTTTTTTTAAGGAATTCTTTTTTTGTAACATACTGCAATACCAAATGACAAGTGTATAACAGCTTCTAGCCAATCAGAACTTCACAATCTTCATGGCAGCATATGATGATCATTTTTTTACCTACATACTAACGGGTTTATAAAACATCTGCCCTGCATAGAGGTAAGGAGATGCCATCCACATGGCACTAACGCCCCTAGATGGTGCTGAGGAGTATAGGAAATGTATCCCCATCCTTATTAGTTGCACCACTGCAAAAAAAATCCCATTTATTTTTCGTTAATATGAGATTATATTACATCAACTGAATGCTTATCCTAGTACTTGGAAAACAACTGGTGATGCTTTTTGTCCTAATTTCTTTCACTCATTTTAGGATTCCTCTGAGGACACAGTCGATATGTTCACTAAATTAGTATTGATCACACAACAGTTTCTTGTTTCAGAAATATAATTGCAGTGTAGGTGGTGAAATAAGCATTCTATTAGTGGATGAGACAATGGAGCAGTTAAGAAAAGAGATGGCAATGCAAGGGAATAGCATCCTGCAGCAAATCATTGCCAAACTGTACTAAGAGTCTAGATTAGATTGTTTCATTTATGTTAGGAAGGAAGGTGATCGAAACACCTTAGAAGTTTGTAATTCTTTTTCTCAATTTATACTCATTAGCATGTGATTTTTAAGTCTTGGTACACATCTCTTGATGAAAGCAAGAAATGCGGAAAGCATCTCTTCAACATCCAGAACATGTACTTATGCAGTAAAGACAATTTCAATCATTGGATGTAATCCAAACGTATTGTCTTAGGACATCGAAAACAACATTTCCTTTTCTGTGGAGAAAAGTAAAAATATTTTCATTGTGACAGCACTTCATTCATCTTTCAGCTGAATCGGTTACCAAATAGCAGCAAATGCTAATAGCAGGCAAGTCATTCAAATGGCCTGGATTACATAGCAGGGTACAAGGATGGTGGCAATTAAGTGTAAACAATCAAATGAATCTAAACACAGTCTGAGCTATTTTTTGTTCATTTAATCTATTATTGCTTGTTTGTTTTGTTTGTATTTAACAGAAGGTACAGTGTCAGGGCTGTCTTTAAGGCAGGGCAAAAAGGGCATTTGCCCAGGGCCCAGTCATTGCTGTGGGGCCCAAAGCAGCTGCTCCTTGACCACTTGTAGTGTCAGACTGCAAACCCAGCTCTGCCTGTAACTCAGGAGGTGTGGGGGAGCAGGAGCAGAGCTCGGCAGCAAAGTGTTAATAAGCTGTGACAGTGTAACAGGTGGATGGGGCACTGTCACAGGAACGATGTACTCAGCTCTTCAGACGTCTTGGGCTGTGTTTTCCCCGTATGCCTCTGACAGGAAGTTAGTGCTGATGATAAGAAGAGCCTCAGCTTTTGCCCGGAGCCAGCTTGGAGGTAATATTATAGTCAGAGGAATGAGTGTTCCTGAGTAGGGATGGGCTGCATGTTCGAGTCGCACATAGGTTCGACTCGAACATAGACTGTTCTAGCGTTCGCCGAACGCCGAACATTACGGGTTGTCCGCGGTCTGTTCGACCGCGGGACATCCCACAATGCACTGTGCCGTCTGAAACAGTAATTGGCTACAGTCTTGCACCTGACCACAGGTCAGGTGCAAGACTGTGCCAATCAGGGCTCAGTACAAATATAGAACCATGATTGGGCAAAGTCACGATGACTCTGCCCAATCATGTCTCACAGCTAAGTCCCTGCAGCACACTATATAAGGCTGCTGACACCGCGGCCCTATGTAGTGTGTTGTAGGAGATAGAGAGAGAGGGTTCTAGTATAGTTAGTTACAGCAGATTGATA
>NW_017307337.1:214984-216922 GCF_000935625.1 Nanorana parkeri
GTCATCACTTTCTTCCAGCTCTGTCACATAGTCTGTGAATATTCATGGGGCAAAGACTAAAGTTAATTTGCACTTTTTTTGCAGCCAGATTGGAATAGAATCCTATTTTATATGTGTTAGATTTTCCTAACACAACAAACATTGTTGTTCACCTTTTTACTTGCTGGATATTCTTATATTTCGACAATTGTCGAATGGTCACTATAATTAACCCTGTGTGTACTGGCTCATGATCAGATGTACAGGACTGTCTGTACTAACAAAGGGTTAGTGATCTCAGGTGTGGCTGGTGCATTGCATACGGGTGGGGGGGCCCAAGAAAATGTTTGCCCAGGGTCCAATTAATATTAAAGACGGCCCTGTACAGTGTACTTTCAGAAAGTACAAAAATTTAAAGTAAGTGCCTTGCAGCACTGGGGGTCCGTGGTTTGAATCCAGGCCAGGTCACTATCTGCAAGGAGTTTGCGTGTTCTCCCAGTGCTTGTGTGAGTTTCCTTCGGGTACTCTGGTTTCATCCTACTCTCCAAAGACATGCTGGTAGGTTAATTGGCTTCTGTCTAAATTGGCCCTCATATGTATGCATGTGAGATAGGGACCTTAGATTGCTAGTTTCTTGAGGGCAGGGGCTGATGTGGATGTGTACTATGTAAAGTGCAGCGTAAATTGTCGGCGCTATATAAGTACCTGTAATAAAGCAGAACTAAAGCCAAAACTTATTTTAGTTTTGGATAGAGTAAGAGAGGGCTGTAACCCTTGTCTGCTTTTTTTGCCTTCTGTGTTCCATTGGGGAGATTTCCCTTAACTCCCTGCCTGATAGCCACAACAGGACGGGAGAGGAAATCCTGCCAAAGAGAGGGAAATATCTGATGGTCAGCAGGGTCACCAGAACTAGTGTCTCAATTGGAAATTTCCCATCTATTCCTGTGCTGATGTACTCCATAATAAAAGTGTTAAAACTTTAATAAAAGGGTGCTCACAAACATATGTAAAAAAACTGCATCCATAGAATGGTTACAAGCTCAAATCTGAAGACATCCCATTCCATGCTGCAACTCTATCCATCTGTCCGTATACTCCCAGGCTCCTCTCTACGTACGTTACATCCAGGGGCGTAACTAGAAATCACAGGGCCCCATAGCAAAATTTTGTATGGGGCCCCGTGATTGCTTAGCCATGCCACTTGCAGAGCCCCAGCAGAGAGTGTCTGAGATCTCTTACCTGTCAGCGCCTCTGTGGTTGCCGGGCCCTGACTCCTGTTCCGTCCCCGGGCCCCGACTCCTGTTCCGTCCCCGGGCCCCGCCTCTTCTGCTATCGATGAGCCCCGCCTTCTCTTACATTACCGGCCCCACCTGCTCTTAGGTCGCTGGCCAGTGATGTAAGAGGAGGTGGGCCCCGCCTACTCCATTCCAAACACCAACCCCATCTGCCGCAGTGGCTGGCTGTCACTGACACAGCTCTGCAGCGGCTATGAGGGGAAATGCGCCATGGCCACTGCTGAGCTGTGTCTGTGACAGCCAGCACCCCCACATGCCATAGCGACCCAGGCGGCCCTGGCCAGGCCCCCCTGTGCCCGGGCCCCATAGCGGCCACCTGGGTCGCTATGGCGATTGTTACGCCACTGGTTACATCCAAAAACATGTATGTTTCTGTTATGTGTAACAGCACATAAGAGCATACATAAATGCAGTTCAAAAATATGGTCCACAATGGTAGAGAGTAGAGACAGAACTCACCAAAATGCATCCATGCTAAGGTAGCTGGTGCCAAAATGACCTGGCACGATAGAAATAAGATGCAGATCCAAACAGGTCAGAGTGTAGAAATTGTGAATGCTAGGTATACACTAATAGGTGAAATGTACCATGGGTAGTAAGTCAAAGACATCTCAAGGTACTAGAAAGAATAATGATGGGAAATGGAGAGAGAGAGAGGAAAAAG
>NW_017307337.1:217084-239407 GCF_000935625.1 Nanorana parkeri
AGGGGGGGGGGGAAGTGGCAAGGGAGAAGAAGAGAATTTGAGTCCCAGGGGCCAAGCTAACCAAACATTAAAAAAGTTAATAGAGAGTAATTGAATCTTGAGGGCAAGATATTCCGGGTTAATGAATAAGATATGTTCACCTTAAATACCCAATCATGTAGAAGCACATAAAAGAAAAAATTATTGTTACTAACATATAATTGAGTATTGAAATTTAACACAGCTACAACTTATTAATTACCATTCTCTTAGCAAAGTGAACATACGCTTCTAAAGTGAACACCAACACAGAGATCAATCATAGCTATGATCATTTCAATCCTTTGCACATAAAGTATTGTTTAACTTAAAGAAAAGGAATGCTTTGGTCAAACTCAATTAGATTATCTACCAGGATCCATTTCTCCTTTCCTATTGAAAACAATTTGTTGTTGTTCAAACTTCCCATAGTGTGCAATTAGTGTCTGAGAGATATGAGCCCATCATCAAACTGATCGTTATTTATAAATCGATAGTTTTGAGAACACTGTAATTTATAAAACAAAAGCACTGCAATAATGGGGATCCTTACTAATTTAGAGAGGTTCCAAGTATTCCCTGGCATGGCAAACCTAGAATGTACAGCTCCAAAATGCAGTATATTTTACAGTATCATTCTGCTAGTCAGTGTTAGAACATCTGAACTTATTTTATGTGCTACATACCATATTTCTAGCAGAATTTATATCTGAGGAAGCAGTCCTTCTAGAATTTAAAGTAGGATTTTAGAATTTAGCATTTTCACTTTTTTTCAGTGTTCTTTCCTTCAGCAGAGTTATTGAGTTATTTCCTATGGGGAACAATGCAATATTCATTGCAAAAATAATAATGGTGTGTTGGTACATTACTATCTTTCACTCGCGTACTCCACTTTTTAAAAATGGATAACCTTTTTCTTTTGTTCTTTAGGAATGATTGAATTACTGTGCCGCTCGTTTGGAGTATTACAGACATCAGGCACTGACCCGTGACATTTTCTTCTTCAGCAGATAAATATTTAAATTTAAACTCAATGATGTTTTTCCATGTGCGGGTGGAGTTTTTGGAACCTTAAATTCTCAGGACTGTCCTTATTACAATTCTGGTCAGTTCAGATGCTCTGTGCATCTAAATGATACAGTAATTGGGTAGATATTTCTTGACTTGTAATGAAGACCTTGAATAAAAACATGCAAATACTCCATGCCGGCATGGTGCTATAGGCAGCAGTGTGGAGTCACTGAATAACTTTGCAGCAAAGGAGGTGGCAGATTAAGATGCTGACTAAATGGGCACAGCTTAATGTAAGGTGCTGTTTTTAGTACATCCAAAAAACCAACACTGTGTGAAAATATCGGAACTCATTCTGTAAAAAGTTTCCTATACATTATTAGGGTTGCACAGATACCAAGTACAGTACTCGGTACAAGTACAAGTACATGTACCGATACTTTTGAGCTCCACGACTACACTAGAGCAAAATTCAAAAATTAGGAGGCAGCTGTCATTTGTAATGATCACACGGAGCTCCTGTGATTTGTACATTTCTGTTTTAATATACGATTTTGTTTTTATAAATATAAATAAAGGGATGCACAGATACCAGTTTTGTGAGTACGAGTACTGGTACTTGCCGAGTACTTACAAGTACGAGTACTGATACATTTTTGTTTATTGTCATGTGACAGTTTTTCTAAAACAATATTGGATAATGATTTCAGGACAGTGGTGGAGCCCCAGAGCCAGGTCCCAGCTGCAACCGCTGCAACCCTGGTAGTTCTCACGAAAATGCCAAGTATCTGCACTGGTACTCGAAAAGTATCTGTGCATCCCTACTTATAATCATTTAATTTAATTAAACAACAATATTGTACTGGTAAAGGTGATCTGCAAAGATGCTTGACATAATTATTACCCATAAACAAATGCCTAACACAACAATGTATTATCCCTATACCAGAGTCATAATAGTATACATGTACACTCTCTGCCAGTTCACCAGTTTAGATTTGAGAGGAAACACAGCTAGAACTTACATATAGAGTCCATTGTTGGAGCTGATCTGAGGACTCCAGCAGTGCAAGAGTAATAACCATTTAGCCATCTTGTTTCTCTTGTGTGAAGCAGCAGGAATGACCTGCTCTTGGCAACATACATTTGTAGGGATAGGTTTCAGGTCAATGAGGCAGTCAATTACAAGAAAGTAGGCCAGAGGGAAGAAACACTAAGGCCCTTACCAGGCATTGATTGTATGTGTGCATACATGCAGTTACTATATGTAAATGTTATGATTTGTTCCATTTTTCATCATTTGTCAAGCCCTAGTTCTCACTTGTCCATTTTTGGCATAGGTAATGTACTGTATGTGAAACACAAAGTGAACAGCCTAAAGATAAATAGGCTGTTCACTTTGCAAAGGAATTTGCAGAGTGAACAGAATTTATTTTTTTTTTTTTTATTTTTTTTTTTTTTTTTTTTTTTTTTTTTTTTTTTGCACAGTATTTTTGTCTACGATTGGATCATGGCAGTCAGCAGAGCTTCATCTCATCCACTATGCTAAGGGAAAGTTCCCTTGCAAGCTGCAAACTCCTTTACAACGTAAACAGCATGTTTTCCTTTTGTAAATCAACCCCAAAATGTATAATGCATTGTTTGCTATTATAGTCATAGACACTGGAAGTGCATAAAGAAAACGCTAAGATGAGTATAATATAATGATTCTGAACTTGTAAGAAATTTTGTGTGCATTTTTATATGAGTTTTACATGTGCTAAAAATGCATACATGTTAATGAGGCTTTACTGAGAAATCACATAATGTAATCTGTAAATGTTATGTAAATGTATATTACTTCTGCTTTAAGAGATAATGTAGGCATATCATACACAGCATAGACAATACTTTTAATATTAGATTCTGCTGACATGAACCTGTGCGTTGCCCATGCAGGGCAAAGCGTTAGATTGACTGTTATCCCCCACTCTGCAGCAGGATTTACTCGGAATATACTTTCCTTCCCTATCCTGACTCTGTTCAGCTGCTCGGAGAAGCCTACCTGTCTAATAGCCATGTAACTCCCCCAGTTTTTTTGATTTCCGATTCGAAATTTGATTAGGTTTGTTATTTGGATTTCAGATCCGTCCAAATTTTCATTTCGAAATTATGTCACATGACTGTGCCCATAATGCAACCCCCAACAGCCAAAACTTTGCTTGGTTTCTTTGTGTAGGGGGGCAGGAGTGCAGGTGTGAATGGTTTTGCATGGATGCATGTCTGTATTTGTCTTTTCATGTAGTTGCAATCGTGTGTTGCACTTGTTGGGGTTTGCATGTCCTGTTCCTTTTTTGTCAAAATGTTATTTTCTGTCCTCCATAGACTCACCCACTCACTGATCCAATGTCAGCCATTTCTGTAATTTAGCCCACTTCCTTCTAGTCTTGACTCAAAGGAGAATGCTGCAGAAAGTAGTGCCACATCATTATGCGGCATTGCTCTTTTCAGCATTTGATGTTTGCCCACTGCGGGAGGAAGAAGAGGGCAAAAAACACCTGTAAAATCACAGGACAAAAGGCACAAAAAAAGATAAATATAGACATTTTGTTAAGGGAGCAGGGTTGGGAAGGGAAGGTGGACAAATGGGAGGATCAGGAGCCTATGGTGGGGCTTTAAACCAAACCTATTGATGTGTTCATCATGGGTACATGTTTGCTAAAAGTCTTCCTTTTCTAAATAAACTTTCAAACAGCTATTTTTGCTGTTTAGCTGGATATATTTTTATCATTTAATTTGCCAAAAAGTAAGATTTTTTAAATCAATCACAAGGTCTCATGGTTATTCTACAAAATAAACAAACACAGCTTGATGTATGCATAAATCATTAAGAATTTCTGCAATTTTTGGCAGTGATCTAGATCACCTAGGGAAGGAAAGAAAAGGTTAGACAACAAGAGCTCTGATTATTCTTGTATATTCTTAAATAGCTGTTTGTATAAAGCATGTAATATTTTTATATCTTTTAAACTGATTAGACGACATCTACATAGTTGACCCGACAAAAGGTGCTTCCCAAATTAAAAGAATGATTCATTCCAATTTTTTTCAGTAACTCTGCTTGCTTCAAACAGATAAAGAGGTATTTCACTAATGGAAAGCCCATGTGCATGCAACTCCCCCGATTCAGACTACTAATCACTGAACCTACACCTACTAAATTGTTTGAAACAGAGAATAAAGTCCGCACTCACATCATGTTTCTGCTCAGAAATATTATTTTAAATCTATGTGAAGCTCAATGCCAATAGTCTCATGGATTTCATGCAAATGCACAATTCTTTATGACTCAAAGTTTAAGCACATTTATGCTAAATGTGTTAAAGATTCTATTAGCAGCCAGCTTCAGATGGATTTGAGTGCAGCATTTACTCTCTAGGAAATTGTTGACAATGTATATGGAGTAACAAGAAAACCTGAGAGCTGCATCTTCAAATTTTATGTTTTGAGAGGTTTATGATCAGATGTGTATTTTTTTGTCAAACTATCTGAAAAATAGACTCTACATTACTGAGATAGTTGACATTTGTGGAACTTTGTAATACAGCCGGTTGCCTTATGTTAGCTGCCTCTTAGACAGCATAATATGTTGGAAATTGTCTTCAATGGTAATATTAAACAAGGAGCCAACTGTGTGTTTGAGATTACCACAACACAACACTACCTAAGCTTTCAATATATACTGTTATGATCATTTCCTTAAACCATTTAGGAAAAGATCAGAACATTATCTAATTTTCCATAAAACAGATTTTGATGGTAATATAATTTATGTATCAAGTTCCTTTAAAAATAAGTCGACTCAACATCATTCCTATTTTACAAGAATGTGTTTGGAAACCGACCAATGAGAGCATTACATATTTGTTTTCTAGAAGTTCAGTGGCAACTTACATAAAACACATATGATAATTCAGATTCAGTCAAAGAACAAAAGTTAAATCTACATCAGCCTTTCAAGAGTAGTTTGGGATCACACCAAAAATACTATATGCACATCATTGAACATTGTAAACTACTAACACTGTCTATAAGCACAAGCCAGAATCATTAAAGCTGAACTCCAGCCTTCAGTCTTGCACAGCTGTAGAGGCTCATCTCCTGTATTGAAGTTATTTACCCCGATTTGACTGCACACTGTAAGCTTCTTGTAGTGCACATTAGAAGTTGCAGAAAGTTACATAGATCCTTATTTTCTGCCTAGTAGTAGTCCGGTGTAATTTCTCCCTTACCCGACAACTCAACTACCCCTGGCCCTTTCCTTATTGGATTTAAGTTCTTTTTTTTTTCATAGAGGCTCAGCATCACATGTTGACATTACCTAGTGGAGTCTGCATGTAAATACAGTTTGCCTAGGAAAGCCCACTCCTCCTTGCTGACATTTACCCATCAAGACATTTTGATGTTTGTATAACTTCTCCCAAATGCTATCCCACTGCTTGCATCAGAGCTGAGGGCTTTAAAAAGATTACTGCAGGGTGCAGTGATGTTTTCAGCAAGCCATGTACAGCATGCTGCCAGCCCCTCCCACCAGCTATGTTTTTTCTGTATTGGATAAAGGAGCACAGAGACCCAGGGATGACATCACTAGTTATAAAATAAAATATGTAATGAAAATAGAAGATTTAATAAAAAAAACAACTATTAGCATGTTAATGGGGGAAGGATTAAACTTCAGCTTTAAAGCATCAATATTTATCTAAACCTTGTCACATGTTAAAGAATTGTATGATATAAAGTAATCTAACAGCTTTATGCATTAGTGACTTAGTTTTGAATGCCCAAAATTTAATCAATTTTCATGGATTTTTACTATTCATCAATAAATTATATATTATGGTTCCATTATGTTTTATTTAACAGCTCTCTATTGTTGAATGCTTGTGTAACTTACATCCTTCAGAACCCTTTCTTCCTTCTGTTCACTGTCTGATGCCTTCAGCTAGTCCCCCAGCAAATTCATTTAAATGCACATGGGTCTGCAGTGAGTCTGTTTGTTTGCTATTGTGCTGACATTCCGGCAGCACATCACATTTTTTATTCTATATACATCAACATTCAGTTGTAACCAATTTAGAAAGAACATGCAGTACTTTGCTATAACAATCCTGTCCCACATTATCACTATTACACGTGATTTATGTCTTTGTGTTTCCTTTTGTAAATCCTTAAAGAAAACATTTCTGGAAGTTAGTCCCCCCAGTAAATAAAATGAATATGTTTTGATATATAATTTTCTTTGGAGTTTTGATATACACTTTAGAAGGCACTGAAGAGGTCTCTGGAGCATGTAGGATAGTAACATTTATTTGCTTACACAATTGTGCTGTATGGATACAATTTATGTTAAGTATGTTAAAATACCAACATACTTGTTTTAAACTATGCTTTATTTGAATTTTACTGTATTCATATTCTGGCTTCCTCTCTTCTTTAATATGTTATGCTACCAATCTAATACACTTAAGGGTCAGTGTATACAGGAGTTACTTAGACATCCACGACACATTCTTAGCTGATCATTTTACTGCAGTTCAAATAGACCTAGTTAGTGCTGCTCCATAGGACCTTATTCAACTTTATGTGAGGCACAAGTCAACTGCTATTCACATATTCTTTTCTGAATTTATCACACTAAGATAAGACAGGAGCTTTGCACTACATTGTAAACCACAGTTAGACAAAGGGTATCCACAGAGCCTTGCATAGCCTTGCACTCCCTTACCAACATGCTTATTTTAAACTATGCTTTATTTGAATTTTACTGTATTCATATTCTGCCTTCCTCTCTTCTTTAATATGTTATGATACCAATCTAATACACTTAAGGATCAGTGTATACAGCAGTTACTTAGACATCCATGACACATTCTTAGCTGATCATTTTACAGCAGTTCAAATAGACCTAGTTAGTGCTGCTCCATAGGACCTTATTCAACTTTATGTGAGGCACAAGTCAACTGCTATTCACATATCCTTTTCTGAATGTATCACACTAAGATAAGACATTTGCATTGCATTGTAAACCACAGTTAGACAATTGGTATCCACAGAGCCTTGCATAGTTACATGGTTAGCTAGCTTGGACACACATTGGTGAAGTTCATCTTTTCACCATCTCCCCCACCCGCCATATAATTTTAGAAATGTTTGATAATGACAATCTACAAACAGATACTTACAGTTAATTGCCAGCTTCTTATTCTTTGCATGTTTCTTTTCTTCCCATTCTTCTCACAGTGGCCATTTTTACTAAGGACAGAAAAATCCATCTCCCTTTACTTCCTGGAATTCTGGCACATGTGACTAGGACATGTGACATATCACATCTTGCGAGATTTTTCTGTTTACAGATGAGATTTCGCAGCAATGCACTTTGATGTAACCTTCCCAGGATGCAACTCTTAGACACAGCCTACATCAGTATTGCCTAAGAGGACCAGGAAGGGTAAAAACTGTAATTATTCATAGAGGAATAATATGTTTATTTACCTAATTATAGTAAGATGATTTAATATCAGCCTGCAGAGCTGAATGTTGATTTGATTTTTAGTTTACTTTAAAAAAAAACTCAGTGCCCACAGAGCAATGATATCTTCCAGTTTGCTGGAAACAAATAGGAATTTCTATGGAGCAACATCCACATCCAACTCGGGTTCCAATTAGCAAAAGTGCTTTGAAAATGATGGTGATAATAATCACTGCTAATAGCGATAAATGAAATGATGCATTGTTGCCAGTGCACATCCAATACACATTATTTTTAAGCTGCCACTGTCAGCACGAACATTTATTACGCAATATATCAAACATCAGTTGAAGTTCCATTTGTGAAGATATTTGCAATCACATTTATACTGTCATCCATTAAGAGTTACTGAATTGTGTTCGATGCCTCCATGAAATGTCCAGAACAGACTGTGCTTTCAGTCTCACATTTAATCTTGAAAAAGAAGAACAAAAACAGCTAAAGTTAAATTTATAAAATTAAATATGCAACATAATTTCTGTCCATACAATTTTATACTAAGAGGGTTATTCACAAAGCTGTCGAAAGCAGCCGAATAGCTGTTCGGCTATTCACTTCAGGCTTGTACAGCTGAAATCAGCTGCTTCGGCTGGCTTCAGCTGGCTTCAGTTAGGCTGAGCCGAAGTGCGGAAGGAGTTCGACTCAGCCAATCCAACATCTGGATCAGCTAAGCCGAACCTCCGGCAGGCTACTCGCTGCTATTCGGCCTATTCTCATAGGGGCCGAATGGCAGTGAGTGAATAGCCGAATGCCGCCACGCTGCACAGAACAGCTCGGCTATTCTGTTCGGTACCTCCATGGTACCGAGCAGAATAGAAAAACCGTGCAAAAAGTTAAAAAAAAAGTTGAAATAGGTAAATAAATGATAAATATAAAAAAATAAATAAAGATTTAAATACAAAAGTACAAAAAAAGATCATTGAATGAAACAAGTAACAAAAAAAGATCATTGCAAAAAGAAAAACCAAAAATAAAGATCAATGGAAAGAGAAAAAAGAAAAATAAAGATCATTGAAAAAAGAAAAAAAAAGAATTAAAATAAGAAGGTAACAATTGGGCGCAGCTAGCAGTGACAGCTAGCTCCGCCCAACTGTTTCCTAATAAATAACAACTGGGCGAAGACGTCACGGCGTCTTTGTTTAATGACAGTTCAGTGGTCCCAGGTAACCTGGGGATGCTGATCTCTCATTGCAACTGGGCGGAGCCAGCCGTGAGATCACGGCTGGCTCCCCCCAGCTGCCAGTTTTGAGGCTTTCAGCCTGCCACTGGCCAGCAAATCGGCCCGCTTCGGGTTTCATTTCGGCTCAGTCGAGCCGAAGCATATGACTTCGGCTTGGCTGAGCTGCTCGGCCAGTTCAGGAGCTGTACGGGCTATAGTGAATATCCCTACAGCAGCCCTTCGGTTCTACTGAACTGAAGGGCTCAGGCGGCCAAAGCTAGCCAAAGGATCAGCCGGAGCTACGGCTGATCCTTTGGCTAGCTTTATTAATAACTCCCTTAAATATTACAATTAACACGTGAAAGACTACAAGTATGGGAGTGAAAACGATTAATCAATGGGTTCGTTTTCTACTATTCTAATTTCATATAAGAAGAAATATATTGTTTATGTGGCAAACAATTCCTTATGTTGGATTATAAGGAGGATAAATATCACAGAAGATGTATTCTGCTAAACACTAGGACCTTTTCCCCCCTCTGTTTGCAAAACAGCATATAGAATGAATTATTTCACTTGAAATATCCAAAGTGGTTTGAGGGAATCTTCTAGTTTTTTGGTTTCAACTGTTGAGAATGTGTTAAATTCCCCTAAACCTGACTTGGTTTTTGCAAAGAGAACTTTTTTTGACCCCACACCCAAGCCCTTTAAATTAATCTAATCACTAAATTAACTCTTACCCTCCCCCTTATCCCAACCCTAGAACTTAACCTTAAGCTTCAGAGCAAACCTGTGGCAGGTTAAAATATATGAAATTGACACTTTTGTTGAAGTCCAGGTACATCCAGGTTTCTGCATTCTAGGTTGGCTTCCCTGTACTTGTCCCACATAAGATCTAAACTTATATTCAGATAACTGCCTGGTCCTGTGGTCACAAGGTATTCAAACCCCTTCCTGCTTCATATGCCATGCCAATGGCAGGCAAATCTGGAGATCTGAATGCTGGTTGAATCTCAGAGCATTCCAGTTTTCTGAGGGGTGCATTGTACAGGCACCAGGAGATGCTTGCAATACAACATGAAAGTTCTGCTTTCATATTTTTTCTCTGCCGCACTTTTCTTGTAACCTCCACAAGCAGCTTATACTTACCTTCCCCTGACCATTCCATTCAGCCATTTGGATCAAAAAAAGCTAGCCCTGTGTAAGTTCCAGTTTATCGATTAAAGATTACACAGATCTACAGACTCTCTCCTCGCTACCATGTACCTGATCAGCCAATCACCAAGCACTAGCTCTGTCAGTAGGGAGGAAGGGGGGTAGGTCATATGTTCCCCATATCGGAAAATATAAGTATTTTTCTTTGCTTTCAGTGACCTAAAGGGGCAGTGTTGAAGCGGTGAGAAGGTGAGTATAAGCTATATAACTCATACAATATTATTTCTGTTGTTTTAATATGTAGCTTAAAGGAGAACTATGAGATGAGTGATTTCCACTCACCTCATAGTTCTAGCCGACCTGTGACAATGAGACGGTCACAGGTCGGCTCAGTAGATCGGGAGGTGAGCGAACACATACCAGGTTCGCTCACCTCTCGATCCTGTCACGGCTCTCTGCCGTGACAGGGGGAGGGCTGGATTCCCCTCTCCCCGCTCCCATCTGCCAGCGCTGACTGGCGGAACGGACGGGGGAGGGGGCGGGTACAGCTGGCTCTGCCTCTAGATAGGCAGAGCCAGCTGTCACTCATGCAGCTGGGCGGATCCCGTCATCTACGCCGGGATCCGCTCCAGGTGCGGCGTCTCAGTATACCACGAGCTGTAGCTCGCGGTATACTGAGCTTAGGGTAGCGGGAGGACGCTAGTTTGTGTCCTCCCGTTACCCTAAGGAGAACTATGGGGAAAAACACTGACCCCATAGTTCTCCTTTAAAAATATTACCTGGTGATCCTGCTATGAAGGTTCATGTTCTAGCACTTTCTGTTATTGGTGACACTGTCTCCCATTTATTCCTTGGTGTTGTCACCCTGTCATATAACCCCCTTGATAGAGACTATAGGTGGATATGCCAACACACATTGGGTAGTCATGGTCCACTGTTGTCACTATCAGAAAACTTGTCATGAGCAATGATGTGCCGCTGATGCTGAAGCAAGTACATATAAACAAAAAGTGTCTGAAAAAGGCTGGAGGGGATTAGCAGCACTATGATGTAACGAAAGAATGAAAAAAGGATAAAATGGTATTTTATAAAAAGAAAAACACAGTGGCAATTGTTTCTTATATAGAGTGCTTACCAAACTAAATGTTGTTCAGTTAGGGTCTACGTGTATTTTAAAGGACATCTCTACCTTTGCTACAACTTGCCTTTTAAGGTATGCTCCTTTCCCCTCCTGAGTACAGATCGTTTGGTGCAGTTCCAGAGCCACGGAACCTCACATCCCCATTTAATTCTATGGAGAGTTGTACTCATGATGGACTTTAGCAGTCCTGCAGGGTATGACTCTCCCCATAGGAAGAATTGGAACCATGTGCAGAATTAAGAGTACCCAGGGGAGACTCCTCAAGCAAGGCTGTGTGGCTTTGGACAGGGCCTGTTTGTGTGCAGAGCACCAAGATAGTGCCAACACAATGCCTTCTTCTTCCTGCACCTCCTTGACAAAGTGTGGAATAAAGAGTGGCATCAGCATTGCTCATAGCTAGTAAGCTGTCTTTATTTCATATACTTAACCACACAGCCACCTAGCTTGATCATAGAGCCCCCCTTCTCAAGTCTCCCTAAAAGGTCTTTTAGTCCTTTATTGTGACGGGCAGCCTTATTGACCAAAATGGAAGCTACAGAGGTGGGAGGAACCAGGCGCAAATCTATTAAACGACAGGAAAAGTGGAGAATTGCATATAACTTCAGCCGCCTGTTTTTCTGGAACTTCTGATTGTTTTCACATAGACTTTTCATGATGACAACCTCTGCTTATGTATTTTTTCATCACATACTCATTTTTGTCACAGATTTACTTTGAGACAAAGTTATTTTAAATAATTTTATTACATGGGATTTTCAGTTTTTATGAAGTCTAGATACAACTAGAAGTTTAAAAGTGTGGCATTTAATACAGAAAAATCTAATTACAGTGTTTTCTTTTTTGATACAGTTGAATGCGCTCATACACATTTCATTGGTACATTCAAATGCAGAAATAATTAGCAGTAGAATGCATTTATCCCAGAGTAAAAGGTAAAGCTTCTAGCAAAAATCCATTCCTGTAATCCATTTTAATATGCATTTTTGGGAAATGAGTTTTTAAGCAATTCAGCAGATTGTTTCAAACACCATCCTAGTGATGAGAAAAATTTGCGGCATTCAAGATTATTCACAGAATGATGCAGATAGGATCAGCAATAGTAATAAGTCTATCTTCGCCCTAACTATAGAATAGAATTGCCACAGACTAACGACCCTGAAAAAGAGGATGCAAACTATGAACGACTAATGAGCAGAAAATAAAAAAAAACAAATGCAATATGGGATTTGTAGTTTCACCACAGTTGGAGGGCCGAAGTTTGGCTACAACTGCTCTACAAGCTTTTCCAAACAGTTTTGTCTCCCTTAAATATAGGGAATTTATTAGGATAGATGTTTCTTGTCACAGTTGAGGCTGCCAACCATCATGAGATAAGTCATGCCAATTCTGAGGTACAGTGGACCTATGTTAGTCAATGCACAGTACGCCTGTACTACCAGGACTGAGGTAATAATGACCTCAATCTCTGGACAGGTGCCTCAACTATGACATGCCCCATATGACCCCTGTCACCAACTTTATCACAATTCCAAAGAAAACAACTTAAATAAGATGGAGACAAGTGGCGGAACTATCGCCGGTGTGGGCGGTGCCGCCGCACCGGGGCCTGAGCCTATGGGGGGCCCAGTATCTATTCAAACACAGCCCTGGGGCAGAGATGGGGGGGCCTGTTGGTGTCCGGCCGCCGGTTACCATCGGATCGGTATGCGGCGGGGCCCCCATCTCTGCGCCGGGAGTGATCACATTGGCTGACGGGCCCCTGTGTGTGTGTGACGTGTCCATCTCAGCGCGCCCGTGTACTCAACCTTTGTTCCCTAGGTCTGCCACTGATGGAGACTTCTGGCTGTTCATACTGCCTCAGTCAATAGTTGATCATCATTTACAGCCTCTGTAGTGCTGGTGACTACAGTGGATAAGTGGTCTTTTGGCAATTGGCTACTCAGGCACAAAGAAGTACTTGGCAGAGGAAATCTGTACTTGTACAAGGAATTCACTGGGGCAGCAGTGCAATTTTTTTCCTTTTTTTACAAAGGTTGCATTTGAATTCAACATTTCTGCAAAATATGCCAGTCTCAGGAAAAATTTTAAATCAACTAATAAGACCGCACAAGGCTAAGATAATAGAACAGTATCAGCTGCAATGCTATTGAATATGTTACTCTTAACTATTAAATGCCACTAAAAATCAACCAGTGTTATTTCCAATCTCTAATGTGAAGTGTCACTATAGAATTATTAACATATAAAAATGCCAATAAGCCCTCAAAGAAATATTATTCATAAGGTCCAACAAGAAAGTGAGAAACAACAAACACTATGCAGTCGCATAAAGGTTCCTCTGTTTGTACGGGTCACAGCAATCCAGTTTCAGGAAATGTGTGTATGCTTCAACCCAGCCTGCAGCAGCAGACATGTTCTTGGTATAACCACTTCAGGACAGGATGGTTTTTTATGGTGGGCGGTCCTGAAGCGGTTAAAGTATGCAAAATCGCCAGGCAACCCAGTCTAAACTTTCTTAGATGTTAAGGGAGACCCCATGAAAGAACACATAAAAAAGTGCATTTCCTTCTTTGCATTGAAGTGCCCCCTTTCAAATCAAGATTTCCCAAGATTTCCCCCTTTTACATCAGAGTCACCCTTTGCAATAGTAGCCCCCCATCACATCAGGACCCCCCCCCCCTTTCACATAATTATACTTCTTTCATATCAGAGTTCCCCTTTTACTTCAGGAGCCCTCTGCACCACAGTCTTCACCCCCCCCCCCCCTTCATATCATGTCCCACTACCACAAAATTATGAGGTACCCCTGAGGAAGCCAAAAGGCACATCATGGTACCACAGCACCCTGGTTGAGAAAGGCTGGCCTATGGTAACTAAGGGGTGAACAGCAGTATCCAGTGATGTACAACTTGTCCATAGGAGCTGAAAACTGTATGAGACAAGAATGTACAGATTTAAAAAAAAAAGTTAACTAGAAAGATGTCCAGCATCTGTGGGCTCCATTAGCCACGTCCCAATAAATACGTATTTAAACACTATAGTTGGATATAATGAGACTGACATGCAACAATAAACTTAATAGAAAGCTTGCTGTCTTGGTGATGTCTGTTATTAGGGTATTTAGTGAGGAAGGCAAAAAAGCGATAGCAACCAAGAAAAAAATCATTGTTCATTATTGATCATACTTCACAAATACTAAAGTCTGACAGGTTGATGTGCATTACTATATATGTCAGATCTTCATGGCTCTATGCACTAACTTGTTGAAAAGAGCAGTTTGGATTTTTACTGTATAAGGATTACTTATATTCAATTAAAATGCTACAAAAACTGGGTTATTTTGTGAAGTACATGTCTTGTTTGACCATTTTTATTTCTTCTAAATATCAATGTTGACATCTATATATTTTTATGTCATCTGAATTGGGACACAAGGTTATGGCTTCACACCTGTGAATCATTTATTGGTGGTGCAATGGAAACATTACCTTTGTATATGGTCAACGTAAGTCCATAATGTTCATCAGAAGTGACTCTCCAATGATCACACACAGCAGTAATGTCATAACTGATCCCTCACTCAGATCTGTGCATCAGAGTAGTTCCCAGAGAAAAAAAAGAAATGTAAGTCAATAACGTGACATAAGCTACAACAGAAGTAAGTGTTTCAATCCATCAATCTACATTACTAATACAGGTGTCTAGACAGAAAACAGATGTGTCTGACCATTTGTTTACCCATTCCTTGACTGGAAATCAATCTTCAGTAATTCTATGCCAAAGTAAACATTTCCGCATCAGATCTAGATGTAAAGATTGAAAAATGAATGCTTGTTTTGTGGGAACATTAATATTAATAATACAGGAATGTATAATGTATTCCCAGGGTAAAGCGGCTCAGTCAATGAAAAAGGTAAGTAATCCTAAACAGTATTACATGTTTGCTATATGTAAAACATTAGTAGTTGTCAATGTATACAAGTTAGATAAAATTGCATTAAGTTGATTTCCAGGTTCATCCTTTACTATCCCTCACCCCCGTGCCCCCTAACTAATCGCTGAAAACGAAAACAACTCTAAATGCAGGTTGGGTTCATACCAGATGTGTTGGGGCAGTGCTGGCCATTTTTTATAGTGCAGCCCCAACGCAAGGCAATTTGCCTTGTCATGGATGGGGCCAGTGCATACAGTACTTTTTTTCAGCATAGTGGGATCAGTGCATTAGCTGCTGGACGCAGCCATGCATTGTAGCACAGCTTATGGTGTGAATGAGCCTTTACTCACCTAAATCTGCAGCTAAGTGGCATTCCACGCCTTTTTTTGTCTACAGGAGGTTGGGTGCTTCTTTGACACTTCCTATTGGCTGTCCAGTGTCTGGGTCCTCTCAGAATCCAGAAGAGAGCCTGAAGGCAATGAGATCAGCACACTGAGACTACCAAGGAGCTATCATGAAAGAAGAGCTCAGGTATTTTAAAGTTTGCAAATAAGCTGATGAAATCTTTCACTACGATTAACGCATTTAACCTCCTTTTGTTGCAATGCCGGGGAAGGGAATTTTCAGACCAGGTCCTGGCAAAATGTAAAATATTGTGCCTGTGCCCATCTCTACTAGATGGAATTGAAAACATGGGAAGCCCCTTTTGGTTTATGTGACTATAACTTCTAACTGGTTTAGGCCTTCTTGTCTACAATATTCAGAGGAATATGTATGGCCGTAGGGCTTAAAGTATTAGTAAGTCCCTAAACTAGTGGAGTTTAACTTGAAAATTATAGAGGGCTTCAAGTGCATCCCCTGTCACTTTGAGAGGGACAAACAAAAGCAGCAGGTTTTTGTGTGTTGAGCTGCATTGCATCTTGTTAGGCATGGGCTGTAACACATACAGTAATTGGTTGCAGTGGCAGTAATAGTAACCACCCAGCAGTCACTTTTAGCTTCTGTCCATGACAAACTCTTTTTATTCGAGACTTCTGCAAGTCATAAAAAAGTTTTTGTTTCAGGGCAGGGTCAGAATTTTTGGGGTGTTCATTTATTTGGGGGTGAATTGTTTTTTTGTTTGTTGATAGGGCCTTTATTTTAGGTTCAATTGTTTTTTTTAAACTGCAAGGTACCCTGGCTATGTGGCCTGCTATGGTTTGTGGGGGGTTGGGCTACACTTGCTGCTCCTCACTTTTGTGCATAATGCAGGCTGCATGCCTGGATAAGGGCCT
Source organism: Nanorana parkeri (assembly GCF_000935625.1). Taxonomy (NCBI): domain Eukaryota; kingdom Metazoa; phylum Chordata; class Amphibia; order Anura; family Dicroglossidae; genus Nanorana; species Nanorana parkeri. The sequence continues at coordinate 233,345 of NW_017307337.1, forward strand.
AGTATGGATTCTCAGGGTGGACCCCTCATGGTTTGTTTGTTTTTCTTACAGTGACAGTACACTTTTTATGTAAATAATATTTACTATTCCTTAAAAAAAATAATGTTTGGTCCCCCTGAACATCCAGTGAATAAGGGTCTGGTATCGATCTTGAGAGGGGGCCCCCTGCTATTTTTTTTCTAAAAGGAGAGTACACATTGTTAACAATAAATGCTAAATCAGAAATAAAAATACAGGCACCGTAGAAAAAGTATTTTATAAAAAAAATTATAAATAAGTCCCCCGATGTAAATGTAATATCAATCACATCATACAGTGATGTATAATATTGAGTATGTTCCCCTTTTGTTGTTTAAACAGCCCTGACCCATTGAGGCATGGACTCCACTGTTGGTGTGTTGGGGTGTCTTTCAAAATGAAATGGCGCTGCCACAGACAGAGTGTCAAGTGTTAATATGTGTGTTGGTAGTACTGTTCATTACTGGAACAAGGTAGTGTGAATCTGCTCTTAAAATATTCAGCAAGGGTTAGCAAACTGCTGATTGACAAATACAGTCGTTATATAGGTATATAGGTAGTTTAATGTTTCCTGCGTTTCCTGCAGTGAGTAAATCCTCATACACATGTAATGGCAATAAGAATAATAATGAGCACTTATTTAATAAAATTGTTTAGAATTTCTCTTTAGAGAAGTGCTGCTTAAGAGGTGACATGATCGCAGTTTACAAATTCATCAATAGGGACAGCAGTATGGGGAATGCACTACTTCAACCAAGTCAGACGCGAGGGCAAAACAAGAAGTTGGAGGGGATGAGGTATAATCTTAAACTGTCTCAGGGGTATTTTACTTTGAGAGTAGTACAAATGTGGAGTTCACTTCCACAGATAGTTGTATCGGTGGGAAACATAAACTAATTTAAAAAAAACACTTGGACTTGGAGTTCACAAAACATACAGCGTTATGGAAATTCCTAGCATTATACAAACACACATATACTATATAGGTTGAACTTGATGCACCTGTGTATTTATTTAACCTCACCTACTACTAACCTCACCTCCCCTCACCTAGCAAGTCCAGTTGCCTTGACTTTTTTTTATAGACTGTGTTATAGAATATTTATAGAAATGAATGAATCATATTTATTTACTTCCTTCACAATCAATTGCTATCTGTTAAGACTTTCCAATAATCATTTTAACTCTACGCTATGCTCCTAATCTGGAGGGCCATAGTACTATACTATGTCTAGGTCATCACCAGAGACTTTCCTAGCATGAGTAGTGCTACTGACACCAAATAGTTATTTCTCTGATTTAACCCCACAAATTCTACCTCTATATCAAAATAGATATACCTTTGGGGATAATGGATTAGAAAGTTTAAAACTGAGCTCAAAATATTATCTAGCATAAAAAAACATTTTTTTATTTGTATGAAGCCAATTTCAGCTGATGGCAGAAGGCAATTATTTGGATGCTTGGCAGTGGAAACATATTAGACTATTGGAATGGATGACAGACCTTTTAGGGTCTATTACCATTTTCTTTAAAAAAAGGAAACAATAATTAAAAAAACTTAAACCTATTAATCCAGGATAAAAAATATTCTTATAAAAATGTAGTTTTAACTTTTTTTTCTTTTGTTAAATAAATGAAACAAAAAACTGTCATCTTGGTCAACATATATTTTTTTCCATTTTCTATTGTGCAGTTTTAACAGGCCACATAGCAACTGTGCACGTTTTTTCGAATGAATCAGCTGAATCAACTGTCTGACCAAGGAACTATCTACTTTAGTAATTTGGGACAATTATATAGCATGTTTTGTCTTATACTTACATACCACTAGAGGGAGTATAAGATATTGTAACAGAACTAAACAAGAGAAAGCCCAGATAAATTGATCCTCACTGTAAATTGATCTTTCAATTACTTTGGTCTTCCGATATTCTACAACTGAGCTATTATTATTCATACCACACTCTGCTTAGTATAAATTCAGTGAAATAATTCAATTACTCCAAAGAACAGTGGGCATTAAATGTCATCTTTAATAGGGATGGAAATTCAGTTCAAGGAACTACAGAGACTAGCTGGGGTTAATGCAATATAAATAATTATGCACAGTCCCTTTGTCTGCAGAAGGCTACTAATTATGTAAATGTTTCTGGAATCGCTGCAAAGTAAAGATAGTTAGTGTAGCTCACCTATTATAGAACCATCTAGAAGACATTAGTGAGGAAGGGATGAGAAAATACACTAAACATTTAATGGCTCCCGTTAACAAGAATGGACAGAAGGATTGAACAAACAACAAAAAAACAAACTCTATCCTAGATGTTCTTAGGTATTAAAATACATAAACCTTAATTTAACCCCTTCGTGACTGACGACGTACAGTGTACGTCGCCAGCATCGGGGCTGTTTAAACAGACTCCCGGCGGCTATTGTCCCGTTGCCCCTCCAACGGGACCGGGACCGGCTTCCTTCGTGTCGGCGGGGAGCTGGGGAGGAGATTGACAAACTTCCGTTCATCAATCCCCTCCCTATCACTTCCGGTCCCTGGGCTGTCAGTTCTGGGCTCCTGCAGCCCAGCTATAAGCTATTGAAGTAAGGCCCCAGTCATGAAGGGGTTAATAACTTAGATCAAAGTTACCAAATGCAGCTGATCAGAAATCAGATTTTATCAGTTTGCTGCAAGCAGACAAATTAGTAATTTCTTACTGGTTTCTATGGGTTTCTGTATTGTATCATTGCTGTTAGCCTTATTAAATAAGCCTGAGTCTGTGTTTTGTTCTGTTTCTGCTTGTGTGCAAAATATGAAATGTGCCACAGATTTCTCATACATGACAAGCCTTATTGAATATTTTTACTGAGCATGTAACCACCACTTTCTCCTTACTTGGCGGAGGTGTGTTTGAACATAACTATACATATTTTTGAGAAAGCCAAATTCAAAATAAAAACACCCAATTAGTAGGGATGATTCTTCACCCAGTTCCCATTCTCAACTCATTTCAGCCCCTAGCTCTAATTCTGAGCTCTGTCCCTTAGTGTTAAGACTTTATCCACACATTGATCCAACTATATTCTCCACCAGCATCAACATAACCTTATCTCCTATATTAACCTATAATTCTATATATAATATAAATTATTTATATATCTTATAAGAACTACTATAACTCATCTGCCCTTTTGAAAAACCCATTCTTAAATACCTTACCAATTTCCCTTCTTTATATTCTTTTTATGTGGATGTGGTTTTATATGTATGTGGTGTAAATATCTTTAATAAAACCCCAAGAAAAAGTGAATTTTAGTTCAATTCTGTACTAAAATCTCATCTTGTTCCATAAAGTTTGTTAGGTTCCTGCATTGTTTATTCATTGTTCTGTCACTGACATTTAGCATTTATAATTGTTTGTCTATATCATGGACCAAATAGATGCATATACAAGGGCCACACATATCACATTAGGGGCATGAATAAATTAGTGGCAGCATGATTGTAAATCACACAAAGCTTAAATCTACTGCCTGGCTGTGCACATTCAAATAATGTTACAGTGTAATAATGTGTATTAATGTCTCATGCCAAATACAGAGATCATTTTCAAATAATCAAGACAAACAAACGATTTATTTTGGAAGATATGTTGGGTGTGAATTTGCCAAATTTAGAAAATAGTGAAAAATTGTGAAAGAATCAAACTCAAAGGCTAGTTATGACCAAAAGTGAGTGTTGTCATGTACCTGGGCAAAGGCCGGAGACAACAGTGAAAGCAACATCAGGGCAGTAGAGCGGCAAAAGTGCCAGTGGGAATAGCATAGTCATGGAACAGGCAGACAGTAACTGTACCAGTTAGGAGACAGGTGCAGAGTCAGGAACAGGCTTAGGTTGTCAACAAGTGGGAAGCAGTAGTACCAGGCAGAAGGCAGGTGCAGGATCAGATAGGAGGCAGGTGCAGGGACACAAAAAGATAATTCAGTGGTGAAGTCAGAAACAGCAATCGGGACAAGCGAGTTAGTTCAGGACACAGGAATAGCTGAAGATGAACGCCGACTTAAATCAGCCTGTGTCCACGTTGGATTCTGCCATTTGCCTTGTGGCGGTCATGTTGGATTCTGGCATTTCCCTGACCGCAGCCATTTTGGGCCTTGACATTTCCCTGACATCATGGCTGCTAGAATGTTGAATTGTATTACATAGTTGCATAGCAGTGGCGTAACAATCACCATAGCGACCCAGGCGGCCGCTATGGGGCCCGAAGCTTCTTATCTCCCAGGGACTCCACTAACAAGACATAATCACCAGAGTTCTCAGCTTCAGCCAGCTGCGATGGTCATTAGAAAGATAATAGATTGACTTGATACAACTTTTATGGATGCTGTATAATGTTCAAAACCTTGACAGCTTTATTATAGTCTTTGGCGGGGACACCTACTACCACAAATAATCCTGAGACTAAATTTCTAAAAGAAGTTAGATCACATAGGGTCTAAGATTATCTGAAAGAATCTATGAAGTAAAGATAGATGACAACTAAACACATAATGGGGTTCTGAGCCAAATATCTGCAGTCACATTATGTACAGATGAAATACGTGTTTTTTTCCCCATGAAACACATATTAAGGCATTAACATAACTCATTGATATCAACAAAAAAACGAACATTTCCGAATCAATTTAATCTCATGTCAGTCAGAGACAGACCAAAGCAAAGTTAGATATATGAACAACATCTTCAAATAATCTCTTGATCATTGCAGTTACTAGCTTCCTATTCCAGTCACTGATACATTAAAACAGATGAATGTAGATATCTCCTAACTCAATTGAAATATATAAACAATTTCCTCTGTATTACCTCATCGTTGCTGTAATGTGCAATCTTACTTCAATAATATACTTTGTATATGTGCACTGTAACTTGTACAGGATGTAGGGAATATGTAATTCTGATATCATGGCATTGATACCTTGTATCGTAAATGGCCATTATACAGTATATGTCTGCATGGGAACTCAGAGAGTATGCCCCCCATTTACCTTTTAAACTCCACATATGATCATAGTTTCAAATTTAAAGCTAATCGCTGGAATAAAAATAAAAAATCCCTACCTAAATGCACCTTATACTCATCAAAAATTTGTGGCCACATGACATTTGGGTCCCACGTTTTCTCTCTTCCTCCATGCACAGTAGGAAGTAGGAAGAGAAAACTCTAATACGCCTGCATGACGTGGACACTTTCTACTCACTGTCCATCACTAAAATCCTTTTAGGATTCAGATGAGAGATTGCAGGCCGTGATGTAAGGACGAGGTGACTGACCAGCATGCGCACATCTATAGCACTAGATTACCAGTCTCCAGATACTGGAAACGTTGGCGGTAAGGGAATCGGACAGGTAAGTAAAACACTGCTGTAAAAGGTGGGAGTGATGTTAATTTTTGCCATGGGCTTTATAAATTCTCTCATACACTGTTGTTATTATTTCAGGCTTTTGGAGGATTGACAAGTAGTTAACAGGGTGTGTGTATGTGTCAAAACATGTCTTATAAAACATGTCATAACTTCCATAACAAAAGCTTCATCTCAAATCTCTTCAATTTTACAATGTCCTGAAACATCTGTGGCTTTTATATAAACTTTTGCTTTAGAATTAGTTGCACAATGGGAAAACATGAGTTTGCATTTCATCTCCAGGTATCGATGTGAGTTTAGAACTGGCCTCAGTGGTAATCTCCTGTGCAACAGAAGATAATAAGTATGATAGACGAGGATCTATGTTAATATGAAAATAATCCTACAGCACTAATGTGATGTGCCTTCATCTATTGCTGCAATGCTTTGGCTAGTGTTTTGTTATGATTTGAAAATGTTATTTATTGACAGCAATGGGCTTAAATGGATTTGTTTCAGCTATGACACAAATGACCCGAGGGAAAGAAAACATTGTTTTCTATCTTATCCAGTAATATCTTGCAAACCAGCATACAAGCCTTAGGCATATTTTGCTGAACAGAGCCACTTCATTCACTTGACAATCA
>NW_017307337.1:239420-267023 GCF_000935625.1 Nanorana parkeri
AGAGCTATGGGGCTTAAAAGTTTAATGAGGCAAATTAAAATGTTAGCCTTCTGAGTAAAATGTAAAAATAAGATGCTATTTACCAAACCTTTCATTGCACATTACTGTTTTATAGAGTAACATTACTTCATTTACTATGGTAGACAGACAAGTAAAAGACTGCATAGCATGTTCCCAATGGAGAATAAAAAGTCAAATACTCATTAGTTGTAGAGAGTTAGTGCCAAGTATTTGCATCATATAAGTCCATGTGTGCATCATATACAGTTAATAGAAAAATAAATGAAAATTTAGCTCAATACCTGTTAGATGTAGTCATTTGCTCTCCCACTGGTTTGTTCAGTGATGAAAATATCTCTTATTTTTGGGTATGAAGGAGCAGATGAAGCACTCCATGTGACAGCACTGGTAATTGGTGATTGGCCCAGTGATGTCAGGTAGGGGCAGGAGAAAGCCCTGTGTAAGCTCCATCTAGAAACCCAACATTTAACTTACACAGGGCTTGTTTATGCAAGCTCCCTACATTTGAAAGGAGCTATGGGGGAACAAAAGAAAGGTACATATATGCTATTAGGGATGGAAGGAATAAATAGAATTGTTTCCTTTGCTCAGTAGAGACAAAGCACAGGTTCACTTTGAAGTAAACATGTCATGTGTGAAATATCAGTGCTGACCACCTTTATTTGTTACAGGTATTTATAAAGTCCCAACAATTTACGCAGCACTTTACATACTGCACATTCGAATAAGTCCCTGCCCTCAAGGAGCTTACAATCTAAGGTCCATATTGCACACACATACTAAGGCCAGTGTAGGCAGGAACCAATTAACCTTCCAGCATGTCTTTGGAGTATGGGAGGAAAACAGAGTACCCGGAGGAAACCCACACAAGCACAGAGAAAAACATGCAAATTCTTTACAGATACCTTTTGTCATTGCTTTGCAACATGTATGGAAATCAAAAAAGTAAAATAAAAGTAATGACCAAGATAACTGTTAAACGTCAGTAACACAAAATTTTGAAGCCAGGGCATGACAGACAGACTACAAGTTTTTTTCAGAAGGGCAGCCCTTGAGGGGTTTTCTTTAACCCTTTCACTGCCCGGGTGTTTTTTTTTTTGCACAAGTTATAATCCACATTTTAGGCCTCGAAAATTACCCCAGGGAGTTATATATTTCCTAAAAGCAGTGACCCTCGTGGCAATGGTGGCAGTTTAACATTTTTACAGTGCACAATTGTAGTGCGACTCTTTATCAAACCCAACATTTTTTGTAAAATATAAAAGATGAGGTTAGGATGAGTAAATAGAAACCCAACATGCCCAGGTTTAAAATTGTGTACATCCGTAAAACAGCAACAAAATACGTTATTACTCCCACTCTGGTGCATGCGACGATACCACACATGTGTGGTGTGATCGTCGTTTTCATATGTAGGCGCACCCGACGCATGTTTACAGTAATATGCGTTCACTCACAGGGTGGGGGACTTAATTTTTTTTTTACATTTTTTTTTTTACATTTTTTTTTTTTACTTACAAGCCCCCTATATCGTAGCACATTTGAGCTGACAGGTACTCTTTAAGGTGATATTAGGGGTCAATTAGACCCCTAGTGTCACCTTTCCACTCCAAACAAGCCACTGAAGAGCAGATTTTGACCGGACGTGATGCAATCAGCGTTGCTTCCAGCCCCATTCAGCGGGGAGGAGATCAGCAGTCTCATTCCCCACTTGTGATGTTGGTATCCACAGAAGGGGCAGAGGAGCCCAGGCAGCAAGGTGAGGGTGTCGGGTGGGGCGTGCACACTACACCAGCCCCTGGAATCATTCTGGCAGCAGCTCAGCCACCAGAATCACTTCCAGTGTAATGCCAAGAGACGCTGTAGCCGCCGCAAGTCTGTTTAAAAGGGCATGCTGCCAGCGACCTATGCCATACGCCAGCGGCCCCAAAAGGGTTAAACACAATTGGGCTGATGTAGGAAAATGTGGTAATCAAAAAGAGTCTTGTTGATGTTAGTAATCAATCAGCTTACATTTCTGCAGCCTAGGCTTTGAAAATACGAACGGTTTAATTTAACAAAGGAACATATCTAAATTTAGTGTTGAACAACAAACTAGAAGGAAAAGATAGAGACCTTCACACTCTAATACAGTAATCACTGAAAAAAATCTATTTATTACAGAAAACACAGTCTTTCACCCTACCTCTTTTAAATATACAGTTGTCACGTGTACCTCCAAAGGAAACTGTAAATTTAACCTTCAATTTAACAGTGAACAAACATTTATTTAAGGGATATGGCCTAAAATATGCTCAATAGACCTACAGTACATTTGCACAGCAAAGTACTTTTATATACATCGATCAGCCATAACATTACGGGATCTATTCACGAAGCAGCCGAAGGATCTAGCCGTAGCTTCGGAGGATCCTTCGGCTAGCTTCGGCCCCAGGACCCCTTCGGTTCAGTAGAACCGACGGGCTGCTGTACGGGCTATTCACGATAGCCCGTACAGCTCTCGAACTTGGCCGAACGGCTCAGTCGAGCCGAACGCATATGCCTCGGCTCGGCTGACCCATGCTGAAAGCCGAAGCTGGCCGAGCGGCCACCCATTGGCCGGCCGACAGCCTGCTTCTGACAGCTGGGCGGAGCCAGACGTGATCTTACGGCTGGCTCCGGTCACTTGCAGAGAGATCAGCGTCCCTGGTTACCAGATAACCAGGGACACTGATCCCCAGACAGCATAACTCTCCCTGGCGCTCCGGGAGTCTCCCGCCCCCACGGCCGCCAAGGAGAGAAACACTGCTTTTTCTTTTTTTTCTTTATTCTGACACGGAGCCGTGTCAGAATATAAAAAAAAATTAAATACATTTTGGCCATAGGAATGCATTGCTAGATTCCTATTGGCTATTTCAATTTGCAATAGCAAACTAGCATTGCACCCGCCCTCTGCTGCAGTTCTCCATCAGGTACACCACTACTGATTGACAGCAGCAGAGAGCGGGTACAATAGCTAGTTTGCTATTGGCTATTGCAAATTGGAATAGCCAATAGGAATCTAGCAATGCATTCCTATGGCCAAAATTTTTTTTTTCTATTCTGACACGGAGCCGTGTCAGAATAAAGTAAAAAAAAAGAGAAAGCAGTGTTTCTCTCCTTGGCGCCTGGGAGCGGGAGACTCCCGGAGCGCCAGGGAGAGTTTTTTTTTTTTTTGACAGCAGCAGAACCGCCGGCCAATAGAAAACAGTTGGGCTGAGCTAGGTGTCCCTGCTAGCTCCGCACAATCGTTTTCTATTTATTTTTTTCTACTATTTAAACTATTTTTCTGTTCTGCTCGGTACCTCTGAGGGACCGAGCAGAATAGCCGAGCTGAGCGGCATTCGGCTATTCACTCACTGCTGTTCGGCATCTATAAGAATAGACCAAACAGCAGCGAGATGTTGGATCGGCTAAATCGAACTCCAAACATGCGATCATTCAATTGTTTAGCTTATAGGGCTGATGTTTTTTCTTAAACTCACATGGAATAGATGCTATGTACCCTTCCACAAGAACACTGGAGGGATTTATTAGTGAAGCGAGCCTTCTTCTAAGTGGCTGCAAATCTGACAAATGCATTTTGTCCACCACATATGCTTCTTTGCTAAAAGTATTTTGTATACTAAATCAATGAAATGGCCTAATATATTTATAAATGGCCATTAATTACTTTAAATTATTTATTTATAAATACTACATATCTCTTCTGAGAGCTGAATGGAAAACCTTATTGAAATGCTGCAAATTCCGTACATTGTTCACAGCTAAGAAATACTAAAGGTTGGGAAAGTTTTGTTCCCTATATGTGACCTTCTCTGTTTTCATACATTCAGCAAATACACTTGTGAAAACAGATTCCACATCATGTGCATTCCAAAGGATATTGTTTGCTGAAAATATACATACTCCCACTCAATTAGAGTCAACCCATGATGGATATATTTTCAGAAGGTGCAATTTCCAAAAGCATTAACTTTATTATGTTTCAGAGGAAAAATGTTTGATAATATTGATGCTTCTGGCTTAGTAGTGAATCACAGCAATTGCATTTTACCGATCATCTCTATTTTAATTCAAGTCTATTAACATACTCAGAAAACCATACAGTCTCTGTATTGCAAACCCTCTGACTGATGTTGTCTCAGCAGTTCTTTTTAAAAAGGGTAAAGCACTTCCATGTCTGAGATTCAGACTGTATATGAGATACAATGATGTATGGCACAGCAGGAAAGTAAAATCACAATAACAATTTCAATTAAAAGTTGCACTTTTTTTGTACCAAAAAAACTGTGTATGTGTTCCTCCCCCCTTTGGAAGTATCACAAAAATCAGACTTAGATGCTATGGTCCAGCTGTACACTGCCTGGCTTTTTGCTGTGCTAGGCAGTGTCTGCTTTCAATTTTCCTGCTGATGCTGGTGATTCAGTGCACAGGTGCAACTACAAACTCCACACAGAGATAAATAGGAATGCCCACCTCAGAAGGAAAATGCAAAGTACACATTGCTCGATACAGTGGAAAGCCAGACAATGCACAATGGGACCATGCTACATCTAAGTTGTGATTTTTGGTATACTACCAAAAGGGTGAGGATAAGGTAATACATTTAGGTACCATTCACACAATTCAGATCCATTGGAGTTAGGGATGCACCGATACCTTTTTTTGGTATCAAGTACGAGTACTGATATTTATACTTCAGTACTCGCCGATACAGAGTACCAATACCGGTACTTCCGGTAGCATAGAGCCAGCTTCCCGGACATTCAGGAAGCCAGGCGGTGTCTCATTAACCAACGTACGGCTTCTTGATTGCCCAGGAAGCTGACTCCATTCTGTTTGCCCGGCTCAATGCTGATTGGCCAGGAAGCCGGCTTCCCAGCCAATCTGCATCGAGGGCGGCCAAACAGATCTGACAATAGGTGACACGACCACCACCCTGCAGGCACCTCATTCCCCACGCATGGAGCCTTAACAGCAGTCATTACTGTGCCAGTCCCTCTGCCAGCTGGGCAGACATCGCACTCCAAGCTCTCCGGGATCTGCCCACGTTTCCTGTGTGTACAGCGTAATGTGATCGGCCCTCAGCCTGATACTGCGGATGCGCAGACTCCCCTTCTCTCTCATTCAAAAATCCTGTGGGCATTGTGCACAGGAGCAATTGGCAGATCCCAGAGAGCTTGGGAGCGTTTTCTATGCACTTCATTTCGTAAATGTTCTAATAGGCTCTTATAATATTTAGAGTTCACCGTAGTGTTCCTTTTCCAACATTCTCTTGGGTTTTTGATGTTGAAGGACTTCCAAACTCTCCTCTTCTTCAACCGATTTATAACCATTATGAAATCGCTGTAACCACTGGTAAACCATCTTTATGGTCACTGCAGCATCACCATAAACACATTTTTACATTTTGTGTGTTTCTTTAGCACTCTTTTGCAGTTTGAAACAAAATTTCATGTTAATACGTTGTTCGTGATCCATGATTTACAGCACACTTTAAAACACACCTTCTTTTAGCTAGCAACCGACTGACTGCACAGAACAAGTTGAAACTTGTCACACACTGTTACTAAGGTCTGACGCGCTGCTTCTCATATTGAAGATCCATGCCTTTCCGTTGGATGACACTTGGCAGCAGCATTCACCTTTTTTTTCACACCTTGTACATTCCTTGATGCATTAGTCATGAAATCCCATTAAATAAGCTATCATAGATTGCTTTAGATAGGTTTTTCAGTCGAATCAGAGTTTCATGTACCCCATGTCTTTGGGGTACTGATTGGTCAGACAAACTGATTTTCTGTGCTGTTCTACCAGTGCATTCACTATCTCTTTTAAATGCATATTTGTTGCCAAAGGGTTGGAGGGCAGTAGCTGATGAATCTGCCCTCTACTGCATAATGTAAAATATTGTTGTGACTGTGTAGACTACAAAATTGTTGGTGATTATAGCACATTTGAAATGCCAGATAGAACAAAACATTGTGCTTTAACACTGTGAAAATAGCAATAAATATGATATTCCCATATACATTAACTATATACCCCATATATTCCAGCACCTACAATGATGAGTAATCAGCAGGTGAATATGCTGTTAGAGAGACTGGAGTAAAGGGGTTTGCCATGCAGAGAGAGAATTCCTTACTGTGTTAATGGCATTGAAGTGTCTTCTTCTGTCTGCACATATTTAATCTTCTGAAAGTAATATTATATGTTACATGACCCCACAGTAGACATATTAATTCACATGATTGCATCCCTGAAGGCTGGAGTTGGAACACGGCACTTCCTTGTTTAAAGTGTATATAAACCCTAATAATGAGCTTATTTTATTTGCTTCTTCTTGGTATATACAATTGAAAGTGTTTTAGCTGTTTTATTGTTTTGTTCCTATTTTCCCCTTTAACTTCATTCTTTTTTCTTTTTCTATGTTGTTACTATGTTGAACTTTTTTCTTTTACTATGTTGTTAAACACATTTGTAATTGCTGCACTGCCTTGTTTCAGATTTGGTTGTTTCTATGCAGCTGTAAAGTTGTATAACAATGTTAAAACCAATTAAACCGTTTGAAGAAAAAAAATTGTATAATTATTAATCAAGTCAATTAAGTCAATAAAAAGGCTATTTTCATCTGAAGCTCCTGTATTATTAAAGATAAAAAAGTATTTTTCTATAATAAATTATTTCTATAATAAAATTACACTCAAATCATTCTTAAGCTTTTTTTAAAACTCTTCCTTATTTGCACTCCTATGGAAGGCACCATACATACAAATCATTTTTTTTGTTCCTAAAGTTCAATTAGGCCATGCAATCCTAATATTGGCTTCCCTTCCACATATACAGAACTGCTGTGTAATTAAAACGTATGTTTGCTTTAATGAGAGGGAGTATTGCACAGCTTTGTCATCCCTTCTTTCCCTTTTAAGAAATATGCTATCTAATTACAGGTGCAGATCTGCATAGGAATGTTTCCCTCTCTATACAAGATGCTCTATCCCATTTGTTTTTACGTTTTTGTTAAATAACTAATAAGAAACGCATTCTGTTTAAAACCAAATTCAGGAAATGATCAGTTAGTTTCAGCTTGCAATCTCCTCTCCTCCTAATCCTGAAGACCATTTTACTATATTCCATGTGATGTAATGTATCATTAGTAGAAAATACACTGTGGAAGCAACATCTGAAAACCTAAAAGAGACATAAAAGAATTATGCCGATGCATTTTAGTATACAGTATTAACCTCAAGCTGCCATAATATATTTTAATTGCTCCCACAACCTGTAATTATTATAAATTATCGTGTATTCAAATATAAAGGCATGTGTAAGCAAAAACACATTGGAGTAATAAGCAAAACAATAATTTTATCAGTTGCAATGACTAATATGACCTTCAAAATTCAGGCATGACATTCTTTATTGTGAATAATAGGTGAAAACATTGTACAAGAACATAAATAATAGGCATAGCAGGAACAAATATGCTATTTTACAGCCCAACAAAAGTCTTTCTAAGTTCTTTTGTTTCTCTCTGACACCCTAAGCCATGCAGCAACGCTAAAGTGGAATTAGCATTGAATCAACATTTTCTTATAGATTTTTTTAACTATTGTATTAGTGTTAGGGTTTAAAGTATATGTAAACCCTAACAGTGGATTTCTCTTATTTGCTCCTTTTTGGTCTGCACCCACTTGTAACTTAACTCCAAAAGGTGTAGATAAAAGGGAAGATAGCACAAAATAAGATACAATAAAACCTGTTTATTAACACGCCTTAAAAAGCTGCTCTGTCAACAACATTTCTCTAGTCACATGAGACATTCATAACTGACCCAACTGCCAGATTTGCAGGATACACTAACTGACTTCTGCTTGACCACTTTTGCTGCATATCGTCAGGGCCTGTGCTAGGTTTCCTGCCTACACAGGCAAGGTGTATTTTTGCCCTGAATGGCAGATGACACTATCTCTTTAAATAACTACCTATATCCCAAGGAAGAAAGGATTATTCAACCCTGCAGTATGATATATTTCTTCCAAGGATATCGGAATTATTAGATAATAAAGTGCTTATTGAAGATATCCCATATTAAAGTGGTTCTCAACATGGGTGAGACACATTCATGGTTTATGAATGATTAAACTCTTTATATTACAGTACATTTAGAGAGTATGGGCTAGAAATGTATGTAATTTAGAGCTGACTTGGTAATGAGTGTTAGGTAACTGAAATAAACTAATACCAGGCCTACTTGGTAAACTACTGTAATAACAGGATGGACAGTATAATGATGCTAAAACTCCAATGTGTAGCCTTGAAGAACATATTTAAAACATTGAGTTTGTTTACACTATGCTGAAGTGCTTGTTTAGTTCAAATACCTAGATTTTAAAGCTAACATGCAAACATATGGTTGAAATAGAAATCTGTAAACTGTCTCATCTCACAACTGATATGTTTAATCTGTCATCTGACAATTCATATATACAGTTCTCTACAGCCAGCTTTCTGGTTAAGACACTTCTGCCAAACACAAGAGCCAGGTCCTATTTACTGTTCTCCACCGCAGTCAGAGGTGTCCCTAGACCCTCCCCACTGCCTGAGGCGAAGGGGAGTTGGGGGGTACATGATGGGGAGGGAGGTGGGGGTTGCTGGCAGTGCATGAAGAGACCAGGGGAAGGGAAATGCTGGTGGTACACGGGGTGGCATTTTCTCTGGTATCCCGCCCATCTCACTAATGTCACTGGTTGCCAAGTGACAAGCCAGAGCGTATTTGCTCTGCTCCTGGCAACCAGTGATGTCACTAGTTGCCACGAGCTGGGCGGGACACCGGTCATAGTTTTACAGGTTACTAAAAGCTTTTAGCAACCTGGGGCACTCTGGCAGGAAAGGGGGTGGCAGTGATCCAATGAGATGCCGCCTGAATCAACCGCCTCAGGCTTCCTCAATATAGGTGTGGACCTTACCGTAGTCAAAGCAATAAAGTTGTTAGAGCTAAGCACTGTGGTATGCACTGTTTGAGTTACAGGGCTCAGCTTCCTCTATGAATCTATGTACTGCTGAAATCAAACCCAGAGGTGCAAAGTAAATGTAATCATTCCCATAAATTAACACAACTTTTTAATGTGAAAAAAAAGAAAGAAATTTAATCAGATCATATTCAGGCGTCAAGACAATAGCTTTATATCTGGTGACCCTTGAGAAAATCAGAACCTCAATTAGAAAAGTGTGGATTTTGAATTACACAGCTTTATCTTATCCATCATTTAATCATTATAAATGCTTATGAAAACGTTCAGAAAGATGATTTAGCAACATGCTTTTGTCTTTTATAAATTTTAAATGGCTTTAATTTCATCATGTTTTAGATTGTTACACCATAGAATAGAGAAAAACATTGGAGAGATTTGCATTTTTATTCAAGATAAAAGAAAATAACTGCCTATTATCTAATTTATGGAACTCTTGTAAAGATTGCTACTGCTAAGCAAAAATGTTCAATTTCACCCTCACCCTATCCCCGACCCTGAATCCCCCTACACGGCACACTGTCACCCAGAGAAACCTTCGCCACCTCGACCCTTCTCTTCTCTGCTACTGACCACCTCTATAACAAAATTTCAACCCTGTCCTGCCCTGACTTGGCTACTTCTATCTACAACAGCTCCCTTTCATGCTCTCTAGACACTTTGGCTCCACTCACTACACGCAGACTTAGACCACGTCCACTACAACCGTGGCAAACTGAAGAAACAAGACATCTAAAAAGACATAGCTGCGCTCTTGAACGACTGTGGCGGAAAACTAGGCTTCTGCATGACTTCACCCTGTACTAAGCTGCCCTCCTAAAATATAATTAATCCGTGCTGCCAAACAGACGTATTTTGTCACTCATTAACACACTCTCATCCAAACCTCGTCAACTCTTTTCTACTTTTAACTCTTTACTATGTCCTCCACCGCCACCACCCACTAACTCACTCACTGCCCAGGACATTGCCATTCATTTAAAAAAACAAAATAGATACAATTCAGGATCAGATCGCCACTGTGCAGTCACCTTCCCTTATTCATGTACCCGTCCCTCCATCACACTTATTACTTTCCTCGTTTGACCCTGTCAGCACAGAGGAGGTTACTAAGCTTCTCTCTGACACCCCCCTCACTATTTGCCCCCTGGGCCCTGTTCCCTCACCACTACTCCGGTCACCCTCTTGCTCTATCCTACACTCTCTTACTCACATTTTCAATCTATCACTCTCTACTGGCATCTTTCCCTCCCCTCTAAAGCATGCCCTGGTCACCCCAATACCCAAAAAACCCTCAATGGACCCTACCGACCTCAACAATCTCAGACCAATCTCCTTACTCCCATTCACATCCAAACTCCTGGAACACCTTATCTACAGCCGCCTGAGCCGCCACCTTGCTGATAACAACCTTCTCGATCCCTTACAGTCTGGCTTTCGCCCCCTACATTCCACTGAAACCGCCCTCCTAAAACTCACTAATGACCTAATAACAGCTAAAAACAATGGCCACTACACCTTACTCTTGCTATTAGACCTTTCTGCTGCTTTTGACACTGTTGTTCACTTGCTCCTCCTCAAAAAACTCCACTCACTTGGCCTACAAGACTCTGCTGTCCCATGGTTCTCCTCCTACCTATCTAAGCGCTCCTTTAGTGTCACCTACACATCTACACCCTCCCCCCTTCTTCCTCTTTCTGTAGGGGCCCCCCAAGGCTCTGTCCTTGGACCCCTTCTCTTTTTTATCTACACCTCCTCCCTTGGTCAGTTTATAACCTCACATGGCTTCCAATACCATCTCTATGCTGATGAAACTCAAATCTATCTTTCCACTCCACAACTTACCCCCTCAGTGTCCTTGCGTGTCACTAATCTACTAACTGACATATCAATCTGGATGTCGCAACACTACTTAAAACTCAACCTTTCAAAAACTGAGCTCATCATATTTCCTCCCCCCCGTGCACCTTCCCCCAACTGTTCCCTTGAGATTGTTAACACAACTATCCAGCCCTCCCCCCATGCCAAGGTTCTAGGTGTCATCCTTGACTCAGACCTTACCTTTCTTCCCCACATCCATTCGCTATCCAAATCCTGCCGTCTTCACCTTCGTAACATCTCCAAAATACGCCCCTTCCTCACCAAAGAAACCGCAAAATTACTCATCCACTCCCTTGTTATCTCTCGTCTAAATATTAGCAACCACTTACAAAGCCATCCACAACTCTGCCCCCGGCTACATCTCAAACCTTGTCTTAAAGTACCACCCTAACCGTCCCCTCCGCTCTTCAAATGACCGTCTACTTTCCAGCTCCCTCATCAACTCCTCCCATGCTTGCCTCCAGGACTTCACTAGAGCCTCTCCCATCCTATGGAACTCTCTACCCCCAACCGGTCCGACTATCTCCCACTCTGACTGCCTTTAAGTGATCCCTTAAGACTCATCTCTTCAAGGAAGCCAATCCCACCTCAACCTGACCACTGAACTATCACTTTATCAAAAAATTCATCCCCACACAGCTACCTCCTCATGTATCACTTCCCTCTCCCTTTTAGACTGTAAGCCCTCCTTACCATCTTGTCTTGAATTGTATTGTAATTGTAATGTCTCCCTTATATTGTACAGCGCTGAGCAAACTGTTGGCGCTATATAAATCCTGTATAATAATAATAATGTTCAAACTGGAAAGTCCCTTCTGTAGTAGGTAACTTCAGTGACATGTTCACCATGTCTGCCATTTAAGCATAAATAATCATTTTTTCCAAGTTCCTCATACTTCCTAGAGTTCTTCCCTACTGAGCCCATACCTTTGTGTGTAGCTGCTGGGAACTGCTGTCAGTTTGATGACCAGGGGTTTCCCTAATTTTTGGTGGCAGAGCTCCGTCCAACTAGTGATGTCACTTGTAGCCGGGAGCTCGGCGGGATGCCAGCCAGAGTGTCCAAGGCTGCTAAGAGCTGGGCAGAGAGATGTGTATGGTCCTTACACACCTCCCAGCCTGACCTTTAGCAACCTGGTAAGCTCTGGCTGGAAAGGGGGCAGCAGGCACACTGCAAACATTGTGCAGCAGAGCAGCCATGCCGCTCCATCTTGGAGCCCTGGTCATCAACAGGGCTGTCCTTATAATGAGGCAGCCTGACGCTGTTGCCTCAGTTGGCATCTTGGGGGGGGGCACAGGAAAAAGATCAAAGCTCTGCTGCACAAAGATTGCTATAAGCTGGGTGGGGAGATGTGCAAGGGCCATACACATTTGTAAATCATTTTGCCATGCTTTGTACTGGAATGTTTGGTATCATGATAAATGGATAAATCACAGAATAAAATTGGCACTTTACATTTAAAGTAATTATCATTGGCCAAAATTACTTCTTTTTGCAAAAATAGATTTCTGGTATTATTGGCAACCTCTGTTCTACTGTCTGTGCATCTGTGGTTTCCATAGGTTATAATGATGTGCCCATCATACTAAAGCAGACCACCAAGCCATTATACCAGGGATCTCAAGTCTCCCTGATGTTCAGGGAGTCTCCCTCTTTTGGACAGCAGCTCCCTGATGTCCGCGAGAGAGGCATTTTCTCCCTGAAAGGTTTACTCTGAGTAAACCTTTCCGGTAAGATATCAGGGGGTAAAGTTTCAGAGTGAGGCTTGCCTCCTGGAGAAAGGTCATGTGATCTCTAGAGCAGCCTCAGAACGAGACTTGGCTCTCAGAAGGAAGAAGCTACTTGCTGCACAGAGAGGGCGGACATAGACTACTATTGAGAGCAGGTACAGGCACTGAGAGCTACTGCTGCAGGGTTGAGAGAGTGCTGTTAACCCTTTGTGGATAATATAGAATTAATTATATGTCCTGGTTGTCTAGTTATAGAGAACATTTATTTAATTTGCTGCCCATAGCAACTAGTCAACTGTGTATCAGGGACTTTACTCCTCAGCGTTTTTTTAAAAAGGTCTCGGGCTGTCTAATAAATTGTGACCTTTACACTGACAGATACTTGAACATCAATTCACAAATCTGATGTATATATAAATAAATAAAAATACCCCCCAAAAAACAGAAAGGGCACCTCCCTGAAATGAGATGGGAACCTCCCTGAAATAAGGTTTTGCAGGTTGGGATATCTGTTATACTGTATAGCATCTAATGATGGATATTTAAAAAATGAATGCAAGTTGTGCTTCTGGTTGCCTTGGATACCAGTACACTGCCCAGGCAAAGCAGTGGAGAGCCACTGCCCTCATTGTTGTATTATGTAATAATTATGTAATAAGAAGGGCCAGGGGCATTTTTTAAAATCAAATTTCCCTTCTCCTTTAAAGCAAAGTTAGCCATTTATCCAAATGATGTGTGTATTTGCTCTATTTTGAAGCATTTAAAATGTGCTATTAAAAAGTAATAATGATTCATAACACCTGTCTTTTTTCGAATAATTTATTAAATGCTCAATTCCAATTACACAAATCACTAATCATCAAAAACCCACCACCACTAGTACGGTAGCTGTAGGGTGGCCAGGCCTGCAGTTTGGCCAGGTGGTATTTCAGTTCATTCCACATAGATCCACAGAGTAGAATTAGTAGATGCAGCCTTGGGTAATTGTCAGGGTATTATATTGTGTGGAGCATTAGGTGGCACTGCAACAAGTCAATGTATAATGATACAGTTTGTTAATACATGTTGGTTCAAGGTGTGGTGTAAAGCAGAACACCGGCCACAAATAAACAGATACAACTTGCTAGCATATTGAAAGATAAAATAAAGATAAAAAAGCTTTTTCTGCAATATTCACAGTTTAGCTGTACCCCACGGTACTTGTTTCCCCCCCCCACTGGATGTTCTCAGCCTGACAGTCATCATCAATTAACCCACTTTCTCTGACCCCAGGCTCTCATGGACATGGCCCAGTCTGGGACTGGGCAATGAAAGGAGAAGCAGCTCAGTGATGAGGTCATCCCTCTGTCACTCTGCGTTCTCCTTGTTAGCACATGAACTGATTGGCTTATTGTGCTACTTCTCTCCTCGGCAGGTGACCCCCCCTACAGCAGGGCACACTGGGTGTTGGAAATGCACCTCCAGCTCTGCCCATTGGGCTTTCTTTCACTCTGTCTCACAAGGCTATGCTCAGTTGCTGAATGTGTATTTTTTTATATAACAATTTGAAAAATTCTATCAGTGGAGTTTATTAAAACTGGAGCAGACTAAATCTGGAGTAGCTGTGCACAGCAACCACTCATCTTCTTTCTTTCATTTTCAAATCTTAACTAAACAAACTGTATAGAGAAGCTAATTGGTTGCCATGGACAACTGCTCCAGTTTTGATAAATTCCCCTCTTTAAATGACAAACTGTGATAGTTGTGAATTGATACCAAACATCACTCTTTAGGTCACACACAGTTACAGCAAAGAAACTGTGTTACCCTAAGGGTTATTCACAAAAGGGTGAAGGGTTTGGGGAAGGCAGGAGAAGTGAACAATCTAGGACAACATAGCTGATTTGGAAAAATTCTCCAATTCAGCTCACTTTCCAGTTCAGCTATGTTGTCCTAGATTGTTCACTACCTTCTCCAAACTCTTCACCCTTTTCTGAATAACCCTGTATATGTTCTTGTGTAGTGTGCATGTTAATCTTAGATACGTATGTTGTACAGTAGATTATGTAAATGTATAGTACATTGTTAAGAGCTAAGGGAAATGAAGTTACTATGGAAACTTAGATTTAATTAACAAATGTGCACACAACTTTTACATGATTATATGAGAGAACCCTTTGTGCTTATGTAGTGATATGTGTAATTTCTAATTTCAAAGCAGGACCCACATAAGTGTTATTCAAGAAATATTTAATCTTTGAATCAGGTATTTATTTTGAATGATGGAAAATATGCCATTCATCTGCATCGGAACACATTTCAGATATTACCTGTCTTGATCCAGTTAGGTTTGATAATAGATTCTGTGTGCTTTCTCTAGCTGTTATACTATATACTACCTGTTTCTGACTCCACTGGTACCCGTTGTCTATGCCAATTTTTTTCAGTCTTTATTTCCCCCTATTGTCTCTCTGTCATTCTGTGGCTCTGGCTTTCCACACCTGTACCTAATCTGAGTGTATAAGAGTAGCAGTCAACTTTCTTGTTATAGGAAGCCTCAAGTGTGCCTCTGACATAACCAAAG
The DNA here is from genome assembly GCF_000935625.1 of Nanorana parkeri. NCBI lineage: Eukaryota > Metazoa > Chordata > Amphibia > Anura > Dicroglossidae > Nanorana > Nanorana parkeri. The sequence continues at coordinate 254,670 of NW_017307337.1, forward strand.
GCTTAAACATTATTCCCAGCATTTATAATGCTATAAAAGACTGTTAGGGACTGTGAACATGCAGTAGGGGACAGGGGCGTAACTGCTAGTTATGCCACCCTGCAGAGCCCGCCATAGACTCTCTATAGTGGGCTCTGCAGGGTCTGAGATCTCAACCCTGGCCGGGCCCCCTGTGCCCGGGCCCCATAGCGGCCGACTGGGTCGCTATGGCGATTGTTACGCCACTGGTAGGGGATAGTTAGAGAGTGTGTACGTGCTACTGAAGGCACTGCAGATATGCTTCAGATGGCTGCCAGTAACTGCAGATATGCTAAGGAAGATGGTTCGAAACTGTGGAGATGTGACAGAGCATTTTGATATATGGCCAGTATACTACAGGAATGGTCAGAGAGTGGGGACGTTCTACAGTATAGCCCCAGAGACAGTGGAAGTGCTACACAGGTGATCACAGAATGGGTACTTGTCTCAGTAGCACTAGGTAAGCCTATAAAGGCTTTATTCTCATACAGTGCCAGGTCCTGACCAATCAGGAGGTCAGAGTAGACACACAGCTAGAGAAGACACTGAATGCTTCTTGGCAGGGCCTGAAGGCCACACAACAATTACTATAGGTTTTATAAATTCCCTTCCCCCGATAGTTATTTCTGTAGAAATACACTCCAAGCCTCTTGGTCATGGTTTCTCAATCTGCACATTTACCTTTGTATTCCTAAATATGGATTTTTCATTTTGTTTCCTTCAATCTAGACCCATGATTCTTATGCTTAGGCCTTAGCTTATGAACCTGCTTGCTTTTATCTTTGTATCTGTGCATTTATTAGGTTTATGTGTTTTGATGTTAATAATGAAAATTTGTCCCGTGCCTAAGCATAGTCTCCTACCTCCTGTGCTAGTCTTCAACTCATCCATGCATGACTAGCAGTCCCGTGCTAGTCAAGACATTACCAATTTAAAATTATACACAGTAGAATGTAGGACAGAATTTTTTTTTTTTTCAGAAGAGGATATTAGTTCTGACATCTCACATTGATTTGTTTAGTAAGCGTGGCTTATAGTAATCATAAAGAGAGAAACTGGAGAAGCATTCCCACATGTACAACATTCACTGACAGAGATGAGTGACTCAAAATTTTCTTTGCTGGCAATTCACGTGTTTTGGACTTAATATCCACTAGCAATATTTCACCATAAACTGATTAATCAGCAAAATCAGTTATTATGGAGTTTAAAGATGCTTTTTGTGGCAGGCATGCTGGCTAAGGCATATGTCATTTTCTCAACATTCTGTACTTTAAAATGTGTCTAGAAGATGTGAATAATGAAGATGATGAAAATAAGGGACATTGCTTGAGAAGTTTGGTTGCAGTGGTTAGGTAACAGCAGCTCTAGGTAGTTTTGCAAATCAGATGTGTGTGGCAGCCATGACCATCTGAATTTTTTCCTAAACATGAAGCTTCTGTATACATTTCACAAACCATCTGAACACCAGATTTTAATGGGCAGATGACTGAGAATGGCCTGACACCTCCAGAACACACTGTCTATATAAAAAATGATATTACTTTGATGCAAATACTGCAACAAAAAAAGCAGGGAAATGTGATGTATTTTGAGATATGCAGCAATTAACAGGCACAAATGGTAAACAGTGCTGAAAACAGTTGTATGTACTGCATGTATTGCTATTATAAATAATGGTTCTAAGCAACTGCGTGGTGTTTTGAGGCAGATGCTTGGGGTAGGACTTATAAGTAAGAGAAAGCATAACACACTTTGAAGCATAGCACACTAAAACAATAAATTTAAAGATAAATGATCAGCTTTTTTGTCAATAATAAAATGTAGCACACAGAGCCTAACACAGTGTTATGAAACAATGGGAAGGATTTATCAACCTTAAAGTTGTAAGATAGTGTTGCAAGCAAGATAGTGTTGCAAACAGGGCCTCAAACAGTTTTAAAGACAATAGTCATAATAGGCATAATTTGTTTTCAAGTTGCAACGCATTCCAAGTTCCGTGTCAAGGAAGATATGGTTGATAACTGAGCCTGGAACAGCTTTCAAAGACAAATGTAAGGTGTTTTTATCTGCATCAGATTGCAATATATTTTTAGCCAAATACGTAATATGCCTGTAGCTTGCCTTCCCAACAAGAGCCATTTTACCCCCTTCACTCATAATGGCAGCCTGCAATGCATCCTGGGTTTATATATAGGGGGAGTGCCACTTTAGCTCTGTTGATTGGCTGTTGCAGGATTCTGTGGATTATGGGCAGGTCTTTCAAGGTTTAAAAGCATGTGTGGTTCAAAGTAGGGTTGCACAGATACCAAGTACAGTACTTGGTACAAGTATGAGTACATGTACCGATACCTTTGAGCTCCAAGACTACACTAGAGAAAAATGCAAAAATTAGGAGGCAGCTGTCATTTGTAAGGAGCACACGGAGCTCCTGGGATTTGTACATCTCTGTTTTAATGTAAGATTTTGTTTTTATAAATATAAATAAAGGGATGCACAGATACCAGTTTTGCGAGTACGAGTACTGGTACTTGCCGAGTACTTACAAGTACGAGTACTGATACATTTTTGTTTATTGTCATGTGACAGGTTTTCTAAAACAATACAGACTAATGATTTCAGGACAGTGGTGGAGTGCCAGAACCAGGTGCCAGCTGCAACCGCTGCAACCCTGGTAGTTCTCATGAAAATGCCAAGTATCTGCACTGGTACTCGAAAAGTATCTGTGCATCTCTAGTTCAAAGATCACATAAACAGCGGTAATGTGGCTCAATGATTATTTGTGAGCATCCACCTTTTGCGAAACAGCCAAATTATCTGCGGATAAATTCTGTTCACTTAGAGTGATTTATAACAAGTGGTCAGAGGTAGGGGCATACCTAGAAATCCCAGGGCCCCATAGCAAAAACTATTAAGGGCCCCCCCGCCACCATTTTAATAGAAATACGCTGATCAGCACGTTTTTGAGCGTTTTTAATTGCGTTTCAGCGCTGAAACGCGACTAAAACCAGCCAAAAATGCTCTTCCGCCCTGGTGGGAATTGCGCCTGAATGAGGCCTAACACTTTACTTTAATACTGCCACACCAATGAGAGGCTGAGGAAAGGGGGATTATAAAAAAATTAAGGAGCGCTAAACTGTAAATAAGCGATTTATGTTATAAATGGTTTTTGCGCTGTGTTGGTGTTTGTGTTGTGATAAAATGATACAGGCGTATATTTAATTACAACACAAGGTATCCCAACGCACGACAATGCGTCACAAAGCTTTGCCATGCGCTGCCACAGTTAAATTATTGTTTTTTTACAAAATAAAAAAATCATGCACTGCGATGCGTTCCAACAACGCACTGCAGCACTTGGAGAATACATTTTGGTGAAATACAGGGAAAAGTTAAATGCACCATTCAAGCATGTGGATTACTATAAGGGAGCGCATAAGTGGCCTTAGTACAGAAACAAAGATGTAGGATATGACTGTCATAAAGTAGCTTTAGAGTTAGTGTATAATATGTGTCCATTAGGGTGAGGATTTCTAATGATCATCTGTACATGGAAATTTGGGTAGGTGTCTGTAAAAAATGGAGTTGATTGAATGGATATCTGTAAGTCCAGTTGGAAACTGATGAAGAGACTGATGGTGTAAGGCACCCTATGGGCTCATGTTGAAATGCAAATAAAATGCACATCAGAAGAAGTTCTTCAGCAGCACACCAATGGTTAAATGTCCAAATATGGTCTATTTTTATTAACATAGACCTATAGACCACATTTAGAGATTTAACCATTGGTGTGCTGGTGATAAACTTCTTCTGCTTTGAGTAAGGCGGCACCATCCGTAGTCACTACAGCACCCACTTACTTGGTACATACCGGTCAGGAGTGCAGGGAAACTTCACGAGAGTTTATAAAACTCACATCAAACACAGGTCAGCAGATTCCCACTGACTTCAATGGAGCAGTGTAGATGAGAGTTCAGAGGTGTTTGACCTGTCTTGCGATGTTTTTCTTCGGATGTAGCATGTCCCTTCAAAATGCTTTTGAATTGTAGAAAAAGCAGGTCAAACTCAGCCTTTTGTTGTCAAATGCTGCATTTTGCAATGCATGCGCTTGGCAGGAACATCCAACTACACCAGCCAAAGCTATTTGGGACTAAATAATATATACTGGTAAAGTAAAGATATAATCAGATATTATGTTAAACTGTTTAACATTATATTGAACACATTTTTTTCTTTTATTTAACAAGAAATAAGAAAAATACTTTAAATAACCTGTATGAATTTCACTGTATGAGTATATTTTTGATGTAACAGATGGATCATTGATGTTTAAGTTATAAAAGGGAGTTTGGGGAGCAGCATACTTCATTTGCATATATTAAAAACGGAAAACATCTATAAAAGCAAATGAAGAAATCTGCACATATGAACAGCAATAATTCTGTCAAAGCCCAATAGAATTCACCATAAGCTAGTAGCCATTAAGTCTCATAGAAAGAAAACAAAGTAAAACACAATTTTTAATAATCATTTTATATAACCATTGCTTTGTTGCTGGACATGAATTGTGACCATTCAAAAATGCTTTTCAAATATAAAAACAGCCTCTTTGCATAAATAACTGTAGAGTTCTGATAAAATCACATTCACTCAGCCAAAATATGGTACAAAGGGCAATTTACCCAGAGACTACACAATACCCAGTAAGGGAAACCTACAACTTTTTAATAAACAAAACACATCAACATCTGGAGAACAGATAACAAAATACATAGTTCTCCTTAATTTAGTATAGATTTTGTGTATTTTAAGTTTGAAATTTTTGTTAGACATAGACATAATGATAGATGGTCTCTGTTTCGATTATTTCAGAGATTTCACTTAAAATGATCTGTTGAAATGCCAACAAAAATGATAGATTTTGTCTAATTTGATTGGATTTTGCAACAAGGCTGACTGTGCCCATTTAGAGAAAATGATAATTTATCAGTTAAACAATCCATTAATTTCAATTTGTTTTTAATATATAAATATCTTAAAATATATGTCAGTGTCAAAATTAAAAAATTACATATTCAGTACAGCTCTGCAATATATGCACATCTCCCCATTTGTATCTCTTTAACCATAAATGTTGATCTTCCAGAAAGCCTTGATACTCTGAAATCCCAACCAGTGTTTTCAGCCCTTCCTTCTAGACTACAGTACTTCATCTATCCCTCCCTTCCTTGTCCACCTTTATATACATTGATTGATTTATTTCCCATCAGCCCAATGCTGCTGACATTCCTCCCAATAGTCTGCCCACACAGTGTGTAAAAGGAAAGTCTCTTGGGAGATGCAATTCTGGGGTTGTGGGGGTCTGGGATAAGTAGGAAATTAAAAGCTGTTCTAGCTCTAGGAACAAGGTAAAAAAAAATGAAAGGACATGTTCAAGAGGGTAGAGGGAAATATAGAGTTAAATGTGGGGTAACGTTTGAGGTTCTGACGTACACTGTAAGCTAAAACAATTGTTAACTCTGAATCATTACATTAAGGCCCGACATACATCCTGGGTAATTTCCATGCCAAATTATATGCATGCAGCAATATGCTGAGTTGAGGCATGTTTAGTAATGGATAGCAGTATCAGCAGTGTTCATTAGACATGTGCACCGCAAAAAAAATTTTTTTTATAACTAAACAAATGAAAACGAAAAACGTTTCCATTAGTTTCATCAAAGAAAACAAATTTTTTTTATGCTGTTTCGGATTCGGAGGCAACGAGTCCCGGCGGATTTGTTTACAGTGCCGTGCTGCCAATGACATACTATGTACGTCCGTGGCTGCGAAAGGGTGAAGGAAACTGTGGACTCGGGCTTGAATTTTAAATGACAGTATAAACCACTGTCTTAGACTGATTAGTATTCATTCTTACAGGACAGGCATATGAGACAACTGGAAGAACCACAGCATTCAGCTGAGGTAGCAGATATTCAACCCACCAAAACACTTGCGGCGACTAGGGAGCGGTAGCTTTTCAATACAGGTAAGTATATTTATTTATTTATTTTACAGGTTGCCTGTGTGGTGACTCTGTGGTGACAGGGATACTATAAAGAGAGAATATAAACTAGAGACAAGGTAAAAAATGGTCGCTACTTTCTTTCTTCAACTTTCTCTCCTCCATTCGAGCTTTGAAGAAACCTAACTGCTTCTCAAGAAAAGTTTATTTTTATACCATAGTTCATCTGATGCAATATAAATTGCTTATGTCCTCTATTTGTTTTCTTTAATGTGACAGCATCTTATTCAGCTTTTCTAAAAACATTCCTTTTTTTGTCCAGAAATGCCTTACATTGCAACTGGTGATATCAATAACTTTGTAGTTCATTACAGTTATTTTGAGCAGTAGAACATTTCAGCTTTTCTTATTACTCCTTGATGTGTTTATCCAAAACATACTGGAATCCTTTTTTATTTGTTTTTTGTTCCTCCTCAACCAGTGAAAACAACCATCAGAACTTTTCAAAATGCAAAAAAAAAATTAAATCGACGTCACTTTAATATAGATGAAGACATCTTTCCTGTTTGAGATAAAATTGATAAGTGATTATTTCCATACAGTTTTAATACCAGACTACAAAAACTCAAATATTCAAATATTGCATGGGTACCATAAAAAGCTGCTTCTATGATATGATCATCTATAGTCTGAATAATGGTCTGTTAAACTGATGTTACACTTTATATTTAAAATGTTTTCTGGCAAGTATCCAGTTCAGAGTACATTATTGATCTTTAAGTAATGAAATGACATTCTACTTATCTCATTTACACTATGGAAACTGGCCTAATAGAGTTCACTGACAGGACAAGAACGGGTAAAGTTTGTATTTATGCACGTGAAGAATTATAAAAGGCTAAAAATGCTGGCCCTGATTTACTGGACTGTGAAATGAAGTGAACATGTGTGCAGTTTATACATTCAATCCAATCATATGCAGGGGAGCTTGAAAAAAATAGAGTTTCTTCACATAATTGGATATGTGAGGTGAATGCGGTTCACTTTATCACAAGTCTTTAGACTTTAGAAAACAAGGCTTGCTGTGTACAGCTAGTTATACATGGGCTTTATGGTTCAAAATGTCATAAAGGGTCATGCAACACCCTATACAAATTCCTTTACAAAATGTCATAAAAGAGTCCCAAATAGCGTTCTGGGGTTCCCAAATGCTAATTGGGAGCAGAGTTGTTATTATGACATTTCTGCTCCCGAATGTCAACAAAGAGGCGGAACAAGTCCCGTGATGTCATGACTCACTCCGCCCCTTGGTTGCCATTTTGTGTAGGGATTGGTCGTGGTGGCGGGAATTTTTTCTTTTGGCAAGTTGCCACATATCATCCACCGTGACTGATGTGGATCTACATTGCTGGACAACATGATTGACATATGAATTACATGGACACTTTTCTAGGTTTTTAAAAAAAAAAAGAATTGTCAAAAACCTGTGTTTTTTTTTTAAATAAAGGACTTTGTATGCGGTGTTGTGTGTTTATTTACAATGTTACTGTTTATTTGGTGAATGAGTAGGGGTAACAACTACACCTTACTCATTCACGAGGAGGGAGCGGCATCTGGGTGCTCTCTTTATGAAAGGGGGCACCCAGATTCAGATAAGTCCCCCTGCACGCAGCCCCCCACAACCACTGGGCCAGGGTTGTGGGGAAGAGGTCCTTGTTATGGCAAAGCACCCTCTCTATATTGAGGGCATGTGGCCTGGTATGGTGCAGGGGAGCCACATGCTCATCCCCCCTTTCCTGCTCTGCCAGGCTGCTGCTCGGATCAAGGGTCTGGTAGGAATTTTAGAAAGCGCTCCACACATTTTTTTCGGGGGTGTTTGGGGGGGAGGGGGGGTTGGCATTGACACTGTTTTATTTTATTGAATAACAAATTCGGATGCATCTGAAATTTCGTTATCGGAGATCAGATTTGTTATTTGTTTCATTTGGAAGTTCAGATGCATCTAAATGTCTGAATTTCTGAAAATGTGGATGAATTTAGATTTAGAACAAAACGAATCACACATGTCTATTATGCAGAAATTAAAAATAGGTGTGGGGTTCCTTATTATTCCAAACAGAGCCTTATGCAGGCATGTAGCCTGGGTGGTTCAGGAAAAGGAAAGCAGTGAGCATGCAGCCATCCCTTCCTGTATCATACCAGGTCATATTCCTTTTAACATTGGGGAGGTACCTTGTAATAAGGGGAGGCAAAGGCGCCTCCTTGCAAAGCATCCTTGTCTCAATGTCAAGGGACAAAAGCTTCTTTCCCACTTCTGTGTGTCCTAGAAGAGAGGTTGTGATTAGAGATGCACTGATACCAGTACTAGTGTTGGTATCAGTGCCAATACTTGTACTCGCCCAAATGCTTCCGATACTTATCCCAATACCGGAACTTCTAGGGAGCATGGAGCTGGCTTCCCGGCCAATCAGGAAGCCGGGCGGTAATTAATGACTCGCCGCCCGGCTTTCTGATTGGTCGGGAAGCTGGCCAATTAGGAAGCTGGGCAGGGAGTCATTAACCGCCCCTCCTGCTCCCTGATTGGCCAGAAAGCTGGCTCAATGCTACCTCGTCACCTGGTGACGAGATAGCATGGATCCGGCTTCCTGGCTTATCAAAAACCCGGGCAGTGAGTCATTGTATGCTGCCCTGGCTTCCTTAATGAAACTTCTGGTATCGGTATTCAGTATTAGTGAGTACTGGAAAAAAAATATTTGTACTTGTAGTCTGTACCGAAAAAACAGTATTGGTGCATCCCTAGTTCTGATGGTAAAATAGAGGGGCTTATGGTGAAATCTGGGAGCCCTTTTTATAATTAGAAGAGACCAGATATCTTCCCCCTCCCAGGGGAATGAGTACAGGGGTACATGATTGCCCCTTCCCACTTGTCACAAAGATTTTAAAGGCAACAAAAAAATACCAAATTCAAAGGCCTTACCAAGCTACTAAAAAAAGTTTAATAATGTCCAGGGGTCTAATTACAGATTATAAGGCCCAATAGCAAAAGTTTAATGGGGTCCCCAGTGACCCCCCTACAATTGACCCTAACAAACTATGTCTAAATCAAGAACCAGTAGCAGGACACAGTACACAGGAACAGTATATAGTCAGTAGCTAGCACAGTCTGTACACTACTAGCGACCAGTGGTGTGGACAGAAGTTGTCCACAGGTAATTAAAAAACATTTCTTATCTGAATTTTTATTGAGAGTAAGAAAAGTGACAATATTATAAAACTGTACACTACAAACTTAGGTAAAATCAGCGTAAAACAAAGTAGTACAGTGTCGTTCATGACAATCTGACAGGACAATAAGTGCAAATAAATAGGCTCTAAATATGACACATCAGGTTAGCCTATTGTGGGTTTATTTGGGCACATCTGAGAGATAGGCTGGTGGGGTTTCAAGTAGATCGGGTTGATAATGAGGGAGTAATTCCCAGTGCAAAGTTGGTGTTGAGGACTTCACATTTGTGAGCCCAAAGGAAACCACACTATCAATGTGATCTGTCTTGTGTCCTGAGATTCGCTATGATGAGATGCAACGTAGGAAGAGGAAGGAAGAATAGGAAGATGGGAAGAGAGGAGAGGTCATGAGGAGGAGATAGAAAAAGGGGTAGAAGAGGAGAAGAAGTCAGGTAGTGCGCGGGGGACGGAGTAATGTTCATGGGACCGTTATCTTTAACGCCATCATAAAAGGAGAAGGTGTCGGTGGGTGTCGGAAGGCGTGTGTTCCTCTGAACAGCGCAACCAAATCTTTTCAAATTTAGGCATGGTATGTTCAAGTTGGGCCGTTCTCTTCTCATGCAACATTATCCAATTGACGTGGCTCTTGACATTGGAGTCACTCAGTTTGTCAGTTAGCCATGATTTTGCTATCTCCCTTTTGGCGGATGTGAGGATGTGAAGTTATAGTTTAAATGCGGTCCTGGAGAGGCCCACAGGTTTGCAGTTGAGAAGGGCAAAATTTGGGATCTTGTTAATGGACAAGTGTAAGAGAGAAGAGATCAGAGAAAAAACATGGTCCCAAAACTTAGAGGCAGTCGAGCACTGCCACCATATGTGGAAGAATTTACCCAGCTCGGAGCATCCCCAGAAACAGAGCGGTGAGGAATTTGAGTTAAATTTAGCGACCCTCGTGGGTACAAGGTACCAACGCATCATGACTTTATAATTGATCTCCAACATGCTGGAGCACCGTGAGCTGGATTTCGTGGTCAACCAGGACTTTTGCCACATGAAATCCTCCAGAGGGGACCCCAGATCCCGATCCCATTGGGAGACGTAAGAGGGGGTGGGCGGGTTGGTCTGTCACAGGTAATTCAATTTTAAAATGAATTGTCCAGCTAGCAACTCTGTCCTCAGTAGCTCACCATTTTTTAAAAAAATCTTAGATAACAAAGCCTCTAATTCTAATCTGTCCCACCCCTTTAATCACCACAACAAGCAAGTTCTAAAAAGGTGGTGTAGTAGTCATCATGACATAATTGTTAATACTCCTGCACACAATTACTCTATAACCCAATATAAACTCCTTTAAACTGTGGGGTTTTATTGCAGAACTACAAAAAGCTGTCAGTTTTTAACTGGAGGAGATACTCTGGGATTTTTTACAGGCTGGGGAAGACAGTGCTAGGCATAAAGGATTATATCAGTGCTGGCTGGGCTGACCAAAAGCTCAGAGGGCAATACATCTACACCACTAAGACAGCTAAACTGATCCTTACTGCACAGTCTGCAAAGGGGGATCTGGGACTAGCGACAACAATTCTGAAGTCTCCTTCTGTATGTCTGACACCAGCTCTCCTTGATATTAAATGTTGAGGTGGGGTACAGGGTTAGCGTCAACAGCAACCTCTGTAATCCTTAGTAATACAATACTGGACTTGGCTAGTATTACTATTGTTACACCGCCGTAAACGTCCTTAGAAGTAAATCCAATGTCAGTCATGGCATCCAGTATTGTATTAATCAATCAAGTTGCCCACCAAGGTAATCCATATCAATCATGATAACCTGTCACTTTCTGATTCGATCATTGGCTTTACCCGAGATACCCATTATTATTGTTGCAGCTAAGAATCTGTTTTGCGACGGGAGTGCAAGGTGTGTAGCCAAGATTTTTGTTGACTTTCGCTCTTTTCAACTTGCCTGCTACTGAATTGAACACAGAAGTGTTAGAGCAACACTAAAGAAGAGTACCTAGTGTGTCAAGTGACCACCCTGAAGACATCTGGAAAAGGCAAGTATCCAAACTGCCAACAGGGAGCGTGGAACCTGGAACTGAAGAAATAAAGATATAACATTAATAATTTTCCATGTCAATTAATATAGTCTTTCATCAGTCAACATTGCTTGTCACATGTTTAGCATTACAGAAACATTTATATGCACTTCTCCTACAGTAAGTTAGTGGTATATCTATAAAACATGAAAGTGTGCTCAGTTATGTATTCATACATGCATATAATTTTATCTTGATTTGAAAGCAGTGGACTTTTCAAAAATGATAATTATGTCACAGTTTGTTTCTCATTTTATGTCAATTATTAATGCATGACTCGTTGCACAGGAAAGCGCTCTATAACTAGTGACACTTTAACAATATGATAGCATACATAGTACTAACACTGACATTTTTTAAAATGCAACTGGAACTTTTAAAAAGTCAACTAAAGGTCAATAAATAGATTAACACTAAATGTATAGCTGTTTAAACACATTTACCTTTAGTACAATTAATACAATGCTATAAAACACAACACAATAAAATGGTTGCATTGCATCTACTTAGTAAACCATTAAAAATAAAGAAGGATTAATTCCTTTAATAAATCCTTCCTTTATCAGATCAACAGTTATTTTTCTGCACTTGCACATTTCCCCATGCTTTATACCTTTAAACATGTTGAATGCACTGCAGACATGTACTGTATTTATATTTTTTATTTTTACCCTGACATACACTTTAAGAAATGTATCTTTCAGAAACTCATTGTATCATTTTTACTGAAAGGGCACGGTCAGCCTTGGTGCAAAATCCAAACAAGTTAGTCCAAATCTATCCTTTTCTTTGGCATTTCAAAGGATCATGTTTGAGTGAAATCTCTGAGATGTACTGAATAAATACACAGACAAAATACAAATATGTTTACTGTCTTACTTGCCAAATGATTTGTAATTTTGTATAGCCAGGCAGGAGACACATTTAGTAAATGAGTAATTCTCTTCGGGGTTTAGCAGTGATGCTTCCTATGTCAGAGCTTCACCTCCACCTAAAAAAGTTGTAAATA